>NW_028301164.1:4546875-4698750 GCF_049000335.1 Polistes dominula | reverse complement strand
GTCATTCATCATTGGTTTCTTTTTTATGCATAGTTACTTTCTTCTTATTAATATGTAAGAGATAAAAACATTTATATTTTATTTATACTTACGCGCTTTCTACGTTTTATTCGCATTACCCTGCAAACTGAAAGATAAATTGTTTTTTTTATATATCCATTCTTTCCACCTGGGAACTTCAGTTTTTTTCATTCGGGTGTATGTGGAATATTGCTACTTTCATTTCGTCGTTGTAACCGTTCTGGATGCGAACAAGCTAACTGACTAAAATCACGGACAACATCGTTAAATGTTTCATCCCCTGTAACACCTATTTCAGAATCTTTCATTTCTTCATTTAACAATCCAAGTCGCAACCTAAAAAGCACATAATAATAATAATAATAATAATCATATAAATCAAATGTTTATTTAGAAATATATTTATACTTACAAGGTAACAATATCAGCATTAGCTTCCTTTACTGCAATTGACAAAGGCTTTATACCACTTTCATCTTCAATATGTTGATCCGCACGGTGTTTTAATAGCAAACAGACTTGGGCCGTATGTCCTAATTTATATATTAAAATGATTTATTAAATATTTACTAGATATATTTATTATGTAGGATGATAAAGAAGGGTCCAATATTTGAAGGGTTTATTCAACAAGAGTAAAAAATAATTAAGTCTTACACAACAATTTTTGTATCACCCTGTATATGTATAGTTAAATAACAAACCTAATTCTGTAGCTAAGTATAAAGGTGTTTTTCCATCTGCATCTTGACAATTGATACGAGCACCATTTAATAGAAGGTATTCGCAAGACATTACAGAACCCTACATAAATAAACATTATTCGACTATTCATCAATATTGAATGTAATGAACTAATTATACATACACTTATTATAGCTTGATGCAAAGCTGTACGGCCTCTATCATTAAAATTTGACCATAATTTGTCTGCTCCGGCAGCTAAAGCAGCACACATAACAGGTAAATTGTGCGCAGCTGCTGCTTTGTAAAGTAACATTTCGGGATGTAAATTTTCAATGTCTTCTTCGTCAGCAAACTCTTCATCTTCCCCAGCTGTTGAATCTTGATCCGAACTTAATTCTAAACTACCATCAATCATTGATTTTGGTAAATCACAACCAAACATCAATACATCGGATAGCATAATCTTCTCAGTTTTTTGTATTTCCGAACCATTGTTTTTATTGCTCGGTATGTCGTTTATATCAGAGGTAATATTATCACACGCATTGACACTTTCTTCGAATTTCGTAACATCAGTTTTAAGTACTTCTTCGTTGCTTGATGATGACTCCGAATGAATGATTTTGCATAGACTATTATTTTCATTAACATCGTTATGCATTGGAGTCAATATTTTTGTATATAGGGTTGAACTATTTTTTACATCGACATTTGAATTCTCAGATTTTATAGAAACTATATCAGTTTTTTGCGATATTGATTTTTCAACAGAATTTAAACTTTCTATTGATGTATGTTTACTATCATCTGAACTTGAACACAAGGCTCCCTTGGAAGAATTCAAAATAGTCTTATTTCGGTTTAAAGAATCAAGATCATAACTGCGTGGTCTACGACGTAATTTACGGACACTCCATTTACGAAAATGTTTTTGTTCTTGATTAGGTGAATGATCATTTGTAATAATATTAGATAGAGGTTTCACGAACATACGATCAACATATTTTGCTCTTATCCATGCTTCACGTATATTACTAGAAAAATCAAGACAATTATTTTTACAATGAAATTTGATAGTAATGTAGAAAAAGTACAATTTCAATGTTATACCTGTTACACTTTGGTGTAGCTTTAATCATATTCGGAGGAATTGGTAATGCTTCGTACACGTTGTTTACTACAGTATTACCTAATTCTGCCATAACTTTTAATATTTCTGGTTCCCAATCGTCTAATGTTAAAGAACGTACTTTGCTGTAATGAACTCCAAGGCTTCTATGTACACCAGAACATTCTATGTGTAAGAACAAAATATGCATTAATTATATATGCATATATTTCGAATATAATTCAATTATATTTCTTATAAATGAAATTTACCTATACAAAGTGTAATGCCTAGGTTAATACTAGCCCATCTTGGATTTGATCCTTCGCAATCGCAGCAAACATCATTTCCAGAAATTTTTAATAGCTGTTCCCATACTCTAAAAAAACAAAGTAATGTATTAGAAGTTTTTTTTTGCTTATTCTATAAATATATTATTTACCTCGATTTAGGTTTAGGTGGTGGCCGTGTAGAACATTTAATATCTCTTAACTGTAGTTCTTGAGAACTAGTAGTAGATAAAGTACCCATTCCTCTTTGAATAGCAGCACCAATAGCTTGTTGCATAGCAGTTACCCATGCTAGATATGCTTCTTCGCTATCAGCTTGTAGCATATGACTCCTACATTGAAATATAAAATGGTAGAGAAATTGAATAAGAATTTATTAGATTATTGTCTTACTTGGTTGGACTTAGTACTTCAAAACAGTTTCGTCTATCACAATCTACTACAGGTTTGACGGTACAAAGACGTAAATCTTCTTCCATGACAGTATAATCATCATCACCAGTTCGTTTTCTATAGACAAGTTGATGATCTCTCAAACAGAACCATCTTCTGTTCCATGTTTTAAATGCATTACTTGTTCTTTTAAATAAATAACCTTCCATTTTTGGATTGCCAAGTACAGGCGAAGGAGTTAGATCTCTATTAGTAACGTAAATATGTCTGTTCTCCATCTCCTTTTCAAGTTTGTTCGAGTCATCTCTCATTCTAACAAGATCTTCGCTAAGATCTTTTAAAAATGGATCTAAGTCTTGGCCAAGATCGCTACCTTGATGGTAATAAGTTATACAAGCATGCATATAAGTTAATAGAGAGCCCAATATTTCATGTCGCTTGCGTGTTTGTATCATCGTTAATGCATGAACGTAATCTAAAGCAGTATGACGAAAGCATGATCTAGTAGCTGATAGAATGTTTGAAGTTTCCTCATATTCCGTGGGTCGTGATTTTGGAACTTGTGAATTACGATTTAATGCTATGTCTAAATCTGTAGATATTTTTTCAAAATAATGACGTGTTTCCTTAACCCTTTTGATATCACTGTTAAATCGAATTAAATGAAATAAATAGTTCTACACGTTAATAATAATAGTAAGGAATATACAATTATACAATTAAAACACATAAATTTACCTTTTCATAAATGTATTCAGATCTTTAATGATAGTTCTAGATGCTTGATCTAACAATATACTGTGAAACTTGTTCATTTCTTGCATAGAATGTATTAACTTATTTAAAAATGCCATTATTTCTGGATCGTTACTAAAATATAACGATAAGTCCCATAAGCTGTTGGCGAATTGGCTGAAATATTAAATCAATTTTATATAAACGATATTGTAAAAATACACAAATCTATAAAGCGTCATATGTTCAATCACACTACGTTGTGCTAAGATACCTTTGTTGTCCGACAAAAGCTTTTCCAGTATCAATCATCATGCTACAGTTCTTTAATACCTATGATACATAAACAATGATCATTCAAAGTTATGTTTCTTTAAAGAATGCAATATTAACGTGATCAAATTTATTGTTACCTTGTCTAGTTTTTGTTCCAAAATATCTATGTTGTTCTCAACTTCTTCTATGCAAGATCTAATAAAAAAAAAAAAAAAAAAAACATTTAAACAATGGATGTGTATGATTCCTTAAATATATGTAGTTAATTAAAATATAATTCTTACCGAAATTTTGGCGTGTCTCGCAAACACTCCTCGAATTCTATCAAAGGCTTCATTTTAAAAGTATTATGTATATAATGTGTGTATTATGTGCGTGTGTGTGTATGTGTTAAATGTTAATAAGAAGTTTTGTTCAACGAAATATAATCTCAAGATTGGTGTCTTTCACAATTTTCCATTAATATTAAATTTTCTATAGAAGAAAAAAAATGTTAACAATTATAATTATTATGTTTTCAACAAATATCAATGAACAACAGATTCTCCATTTTTCTGTCAAATACTGTGAACGAGTTAGAGAAAAGTGCAACTTTCGGTCTTCCAGTGTTGACAACCTACGTAATCCTGCGAAAGTGCATGTGCATAGATACAAAAGAATATGTAAGTTTATTAATAGATATCATATATTTATTATAATAAAATTGATAAAATTATTTAAAATCACACAAATAAAATATTTGATATTTTTTTATTTTATTTAAATATTAGAAATGTATTGTGTAACGTGTAAGTAGAAATTTAAAATTTAAGGTTGGCTTATAATATTAATAATAATAAAAATATTGTACTTGGTGAAATTATAATTTTAATCAAATGAGAATAATTGAATGGTTGAAAATTGTTAAAATTTGTTATTAAAAATGACAAATTTTTCGCAATATTTAAAGAATATTATTTCTATCTATATGAAATTTAATTTAAAGAAACGAAATATGTCAAATTTAGTTTTTAATTTTCCCGCCGATTGGTGGCACTTTTTCTTTGTTATATTGGTTAGGTAGTTTATATTTCATAAGTGTGATAGTATTTTTTTTACTTTTTACAATGACGCATATAATATATTTAAAATCATTCTCATTATTTAAAATTTCTCTTTTATAAAATTTCTAATTTCTTATTTGTAAGTTTTTATTTATACTATTTCTCGAAAGATGTAAACTCACGTATGTATGTATGTGTTTTGTATGTATATAATACAAAGGTCTATCTATGCGCAACGAGTTCGCGCATTTACGTGAAGTGTTATGAAAGAGTCAATAAGTGCTGAAATTTTTGGTCGTGTTTTTGGACATTTAACTACACAATGTATGTGTTTAATATTTATAATATTATATTTAATTTTTATTCTAAATAATTATTTAATAAAAATGTAATAATTATAAGTTCATATATACGAATAAGTAGAAAACGCAGATTACCTAACCTTTAATATTCCAGTCTTATAATGTATACCTATGCATGCATAGTACTATATTATATTAAATAACTTATTACGATAAATTACAATAAATGTGTGTGTGTGTTTTTTTATATAGATTCAAGATGACTGGTGGTACGTCCACTGAAAAGTCAACAAGTAATCCATTGGAGCAGTTCGTGCTGCTTGCCAAGACAGCTAAAGGTGCAGCAGCCTTAGAATTGATACGACAAGCTGTAGAAACACCAGGAGTTCATGTGTTCGGTGAATTATTGGATATGCCAAATATTAAGGAATTGGAAAGTGGTCCATATGTTCAATACTGGAATACATTGAATTTATTTGCATATGGTACATATAAGCAATATTTGGAAAATAAGGATAAAGTTTTGGAATTGACTCCGACACAAAAGAAGAAGCTACAGCATCTAACTATTGTAACTCTTGCGACTAAGTCTAAATGCATACCTTATTCGATCTTGCTCGAAGAACTTGATATCAAAAATGTCAGAGATTTAGAGGATTTAATAATAGAAGCTATTTATGCGGACATAATACATGGTAAATTAGACCAAAAGAATTCTCAATTGGAAGTAGATTATGCCGGTTTAGGACGTGATGTTAGACCCGGTGATACAGGAATAGTTGCCGAAACTTTATCCTCTTGGGGTCAAGCCTGCGATGCTGTTTTAGCCTGTATAGAAGAACAAGTAACTCATGCCAATGTAGAAAAACAAAAAGCCACTTATCACAAAGAAAGAATACAACGGGACGTAAGTAATATTTTGAATATATTAAACATTCTCATTTAAATAAATAAGTAATATTTATAATTACATTAAATGTCTTTGGTAATATTTGACAGATTACCAATATAAAGAAGTCTCTTGCTGCGCAAGCTGGTGGTGGTGGAGTGCAAGAAGCTGACATAGTTGGAGGCAATTCTAGCGTGGGTGGGAGCGAATCTGGTAGAGATGGTAGAGATGGAAGAGATGGTAGAGATGGCAGAGAAGCCTTACCGGATCTAAAGAAAAAGCAGCAGAAAGTGAAAGGTATCAGAGGCAGTGGTAAGTTTTGGAAAAGCTAAAAGTATTTATCGATTTGCATACAACGGGTGATTTTCTTGTGATAGGGTTGTAGGATATATTATGTGCTCTGTGCAAAATTTATTTTGCAAAATTTTATTTAAATTTATATTTATTATTATAAAATGCAATAATTTTAATCATTTTTTATCATTTAAAATAAATATGAAGAAAGAAAAAAGAGAGAATGAGAGAGAGAGAGAGAGAGAGAGAGAGAGAGAGTGAGAGAAGTTCTATTTCTTACTATGAATAGTTATTGTTATATTTATGGAATGGATAAATGAGAGAAATTAAAAGCTTAGAAAGATGCACATACAAAATCTTGAATATATACATGTGCATAGTTACAAATCAAATTTGTGTGGACTACAATAAAATTTGTAATATTAATCTAAATTTATATATTTTGCTTTTTGTGTGTGTGCAAAAATATTCAGAGGTTGTTCAAATTTTTCGTTTTATAAAGTAATTTAATTTAAGATCGAAATAGGAAAATTTAAATAAGGGAATGAATTCATTAATTAAGTGTAATCTTTTATTGAACAAATTTCAAATTATTCATATATAATAATGAAACAAAATTCATGGACTGATATGAATAAATAAATAAAATTTATACATGCATCGTGGGATTTATTATAAAAAAAAAGAAAAAAGAAAGTATGCAAATACTGCCGAAAGAAGTTGTAATGATATGGTAGGAAAAGGATTTTATATGCAAGATACATACATCGAAAGTTTATTTAATGATGTATAATAATGGACTCGTTGATAGTGACGTATTTTTTATGAAATTCATTTTTTGGTTTGCATGTTTTAGTTCGACAAAGTTGACAATTGGTTTCTATGAAGTTAAACAAATATTTAAATTTTCATTTTTGGTTCTTAAACAGCCCTAATACAAATGTATGTTATAATGAATTATTTGGGAAGTCAATGAATTAGTTTGCTTGTTGTCTAGCCAATGGCACAAGTTTAGTGGTGAACATGGTCATGTTTATTCATGTGTATAATTTTTAATCTAAGAAATTTCTTTTTATTTGGAATACAGAATATATTCTATGGAATTAAAAATGTTTAGAAATCGAGTACACTTCATTAATATGTACATATATATATATATCATTTTTTTATATCCAGACCAAAGCTTGTTTAGATTGGTAGAATTTATAGTCCATATATCTAATATTATATATTGTTATTACTCAATTATAAAAATAACATTAATTGATTAGTGCTCTTAGTAATATCGAGATATTTCCTTTTCTAATGAAAAATTTTGATACAAACACAAAGTTGTTAAACTGTTTAGTGTTTGAAGAATAAAGCGTGATTAGATGAGCAAATAGTTTCTGATTAAAGATTTTATATTTAGAAGGTGTTAACACCTTAACACCATTGATGTAGTTTAGCTAATACGAATGTCAGTATAATTTTAAAAGCCTTGTAATTGCTAATGGAATAAAAATTAATTTATTTTCGTGAGGCTTTTCTATTTCTCTAATCCCTTGGTGCCTCTCCTTTTATGTCCACAGAATAAATAGTTATTATAATTTCAAAGAATAAGCCTTGTCATTATTTAATTGATATAGATGTCGATATTAAAATAGATTTTAGAATTAAAAGATAGCGTTTGGGAAGAAATCTTAGAGGATGATTATAGAGAAATAAGTTTGAAATAGACTTTGGCTTTCTTATGGTCTTCTTTTATTTCTAATCATTCCAAATCATTGTATTGCCTATTTTATCAATTTGATTAATATACAATATTAGTCTTCTTATTAACGATAGTGCTGATGAACTAAGGAAAAGGTGCTGTTAATTATTTAATGATTTAATTGGGCTATGAACCATAATCTTGCGAGCCATTCTTTAATACTCCAAATTTGTCTTCAAGATACTTTTGTATATTCTCTTTTTGTTTTGATTTCCTTTGGTGTTCTTTAATTCTCTCTTAACGTTGTATATTTATTGAAAAAGATGACAAACCATAAGCCTGATCGGCATTTTCAGGACCTACAGGGGCATTTTCAGGATCTACAGGAGCATTTTTATCTTCAACAGCATTTTACGGATCATCTTTGCGAACTGAAATTGATCGGTCGTCGGCGAAGAAATTGGGGTAATTCCAGAACGAGTTAGGGTGATCAAATTAGAATGAAAAATATAATATGTTCGAGGAATTTCCTTCGTCTGTTTACCTCTCCTTCGCAAAAAAGTTACTTTATATATAGGTATACTTATATAATTATAGGTATATTCATAAAGTATACTATAGATAATACAATATTAATAAAAAGCTACTATAATGTGTATAAATTTTATCCTTTTAAAAAATGAATTTCATACTTAAAGCGTTTCACATACATACACACGCACACATATATATATGTATATAATATTTATTGTGAATTGCAACATTTTTCGTGTGCACGTATGATAAATAAAAACTATATAGTAAGAGTAACGATTCTTTAATCTCTCGTTTAAATCGTTTCGTTAAATAAAAAAAAAAAAACTTTAGATAAAATTTAAATAAAAATGATAATAATATCTCTAACGCCAAGAAAAAAAGAAAATCAATGTGTGTTTGTTAACTTATTCGTTTTATTTATTTATTTTTTGTTCTTTCAGAAACATGCTCACTTACATCATTCGTCTTTCTCTCTTCTTTTTCTTCTTCTTATATTATATCTTTATTTTTTTCTTTTTTTAATTCGTAAAGTTTCAGATAAACGTAACGAAATCACAGAAATATGAATCGATTTGCGTTTAGGATTCGTTGTAAAGCGAATTCAAAGTAACAAGCTTTGCGAATAAAAATTCTGTAGATATACATTTATACGTAAATACATACATACATACATACATACATACATACCGCATACATACATAACGCATACATACATATGTTAATATGTGTACGATTAAAAGTATAATTAAAATTTGATCTTCGTTCGGGCGTTACGAATTAGAAATATTTCCTAAGATCTAATGGTAATGCGTTTATCATACGTATGTACAAATTATCTTTTGATTTTCTTTCTTTTTTTTTTTGTTTCTCCTATGACGAATATATTTCTTTCTAAACGTTTTACAATGTTTTAAGGAAATCAAAAATGTGGGAAAGATCAATGCTTGTTACGTTATAGATGACTTTTTCTTTTCAAATTATTTTTTTTTACTATTGTGTGATAGCAGATAACTCTGCTAAGAATAAGCATAATTTGTATTTTAAGTCAGAGTATAATATTTGGACATTTTTAAATGTTAACATCGATTTATAGATGATGATATTACATGTATGTAATATGTTATATATACAAAGTGTTTTTTTCTTTTTTTTTTTTTTTATATATATGTACAGAAAGTGAGTACAGTAGATTTTTATTGCCGTAAATAATGGCACAGGAATTATTAGTTTATACAAATGTTACAATTATTTTTCAAAAGAAATATACTCTAATTATATAATTATTGTATATTTTAAGTTTTTTTTTTTTTTTTTTTGGCAACATTATCTATATGTATATGTTTTATTCCTTTTTCATCTCTCTCTCTCTCTTTTTTTCTTTTTTTTAAATTGATTAATCGACAATTTATTTACAAAAGTAATTTCTCTCGATAATTTTAACATAATTGTGCATGATATATATTATGGCATGAATCGTGGTGTATTACGAGAGAATATTTTCTCTTATATATAATATATATATATATATATATATATATATATATATATATATATATATATATACATAGAAGAGATACAAAATTTTATTTAGTTACGTCTAAATCACAGAGCAACTTAGAGCATCGATCTCTTCGAAAGTGTAACTTCGTATTATTATTATTATTAGTAATTTCGATCTATTCAATATTTTAAATTATTTTTATTTTTTGTTGTTGTTCTTATTAGATTGATATAGATTTTGAAAATTAGTTTGGCGATTTACAAACGCCTCACATCTAATCTTTTGATATAATGTTTGTATTACATACTATATTTGCACGTCCATACATCACCAGAGTCACCTTTAAACACTTGACGATGAAGAAACATTAATTAGTAGATTTATTTCTTTTTTGTATTTACACATTTTTTTTTGTCCACTTTCCCTTTATGGTCCATGAAATATTTTTTGTTCTTTTTAATGAAGAATCTACAGAGATTCTCTTCATCTAATAGAAGATTCGTTCTATTTGTCAGTTTCATTCAAATTTCTTTTCGACTAATGATATTCAATATTTGGTTTTTTTTTTTCATATGTAGTTGAAAATTGAAGGATGTAAATTTCGTCCGTCTTTCCATATTTGATACATGAATACTTTTTTCGAATTTATCTAAACGAGCCATGAACAAATTGCTCGTTATATAATTTAATATTTTTATAACAATATTTCGTTTTACAATAATATGTATTTGTAAATGTATTTTGTTGTGCTTGCTTATACAATTACTGGTTTCTTTGAGATCGGTTTTAAATTAGCCGCAATGATTGGCGTTTCAATGATAATATCATTTTGCTATAAAGCAACGTCGTTTTGATTGACAGGTCCGTTTCCTATTTTCGTATTATTTATTTGCCTCGTTGTAGTAGCAGTTTCTTTCGATTCTTTGTCAACAACAAGATGAACGCTATCGTTAGTTTCCTTTTCGTTGTTATTCGATTGGGTTTGGGTTCCGCGTGATATTAAATTCGGAGCTGATTTTCCGTTCTTCCGTTCTTTCAATTCTAACTCGTAATCTTGAAAACATTCAATTATTATAATTTCTTAATAATTTACAATTATTTCCTTAGATAAAAAGAAATGCAATTAACGAATACTTACATTCACTTTGTGTAGAACAGTCTGTAGTTTTGATGATATGTTTTTTCACGGCTTTGTTTTGATCACAAGTTACGGCGGTTAATGTAATAGTAGCCATCATGCTCGAAGCATTCGTTCCAGTTACAGCTGAACTTTTGGTAGTGTTGTATGGTCTTGGTGGCATTATATTCTGTCGAACGTTTCTATCCGGTCGAATTAATATAATATACAACTGTAAATAAACAAAATAATGTTAAGATTTAGATAATTTTATCTATCGATTTATTTAAGGATACATACTTTTGATATACATATGTATTTTTTTTGGTTATTATGATTATTTTTTTTTTTACCTTTGGTGTGAACAGACAAGCAATAGTCAAAGAAGCAGAAAGACTGATGGTAACTGACATCGAAGTAATCCTCAATGCGACGTGATTGCCAGTACCAAAATAAAGTGGAACAAAGGCTAGCCATATAACGCAGGTAGTATACATAGTAAAGCCTAATTAAATTATTATTATTATTATTATTATTATTATTACTATTATGTAATTCATACTTCATTTATAATACATGTTCTGTTAGGTAAACCTTAATTGAGTAATTTATATGTATAGAATATATTAAAAAAAAAAAAAGTAATAATTAACACGTTGAATGCCATGGGATACAACCGATGATCGGCATTAAGTTTATTAGTAACGCCTCGGAGGTCATCTGTGACCCTCTTGGTAAGATAAATTGCTTTTGCACATTATTATACACTTTAACTTATCTGTTTTCTAAATAATATTTCAACATAATATGTAATGTATAATTACAAATTCGTGTTGGTCCCACGGGCAAGCCATAGTGAAATTAGCATAGCATTCAACGTTTGTGTTAATAATAAATAAGTTAATTTACGTATAATGTCTAATTGAAAAATGAATATTATATTAGTGTATTTAAAGGTATAATTTAATAATAATAAATATATATATTTTTTTCTTAATAAACTACACACAGACAAATTTGTAATAATATCTAATCGAATAATGAACGTGTGTATACAGGTTATTTGTTCTAGACTATTATCATTTACTTACCAATGTATTTGCTTTCGTTAAAGGCTTCAGGAATTTTTCTCGTGAGTATCGCATAAATAGTGCAAACAACTATCAATATAATAGGATATGCAAAAGCAATCATATAGCTAGCATCGATGTAGCTATTGCAAACAAGCAAATTATCCTCTTTGGTGGGGTAGTGATGCATAGCTTTAGCTGGATCGATAACAATCCACACAACGTTAATGAGTATCTGTACTCCTACTAAACCGGAACAAATGATCAATTGAGAATTTGGTGATATAAATGATGGTCTTTTAGCACTGTGTTTTCCAGCGTTAAAGATCCTCGATATCCGATTGGTTTTCGTCAAAAGTGCTGCATATACTACGGTAAAGCAAAATCCAGCACTGAATCTGTAGAAAATGATCGGTTAGAATACAAAAAATCGATTAACATTCAAGATACGAAAGATCGTACGCTTGTTGGTTTAAAAGAAAAAAAAAGAAAGAAAATTATATTCGTAGAGGAAATGATGTTTAAGAGATAACTCACCTTTGAATACTGCAAACAATATCGGTTGGTCTAAGTACGAGAGCAAACGTGACGAGATAGCAAAGTAAGATTCCAATAAGAAGGACGTAAGATAATTCTCGGCCGGAAGCACGAACGACAGGGGTGTCGTTATGTTTTAAGAATACACCGCAGACAAATAAAGTTACCTTTGAAAACAACAAAATCCCAACTTTATTAAAATGCTTCTTTTAAATAGAGTTTATTGTTAAACATTATTTTTCATTTTATTGAATAACTTATAAAATATCTATTTACTAGTATTCCAACAGCAGAGAAGGACATTGCACCGATAGCCCAGCCACTTTCGAGTCTCAAGAATTCTTCGGGTATTTCACTACAGGTAGAATGAGTTTCATCTGGTAATGTTCCTTGTTGACAATTCTTGCATTGCGTTTCATCGTCTGGGTGTCTAATCTGTTTAAAAACGAAACAATTAATTTTCAATATTTTGTTAATATCTTTTATCGTTTTTTTTTTTTTTATACGTTTAGAAGGAGAAATTTGTATAAATCTTTCTTATCTTTGATAAATATTGAGTTACCTGATATTGAGAACAATTAAAACAATGCCAACAGCAACTTTCACCCTCAACATATTTTTTCGCTTGGCCTACTTCACATGGCAATGAACAAACGCTTTCAGGTGTCTGATTGTGTCCCAGCTTAAATTGAACCACTGGAACAAACACATGAACAAGCACACTGTATCAAATGTGTATGGTGTTCCTAAAGAGATAGCAAATTTAGAATGTTCTCTGGAATCCTTTGCAATGGTAGCTTACTAGACATGTTTAAATGTAGAACTCCCTCGAGATATTTGCCAACGCGTATCCACTTGTAGACCCCAGGTTCGGTTTGTTTGAAATGTATGATGTTGTATCTTGCCGGGCCATCACCGTTTTCATCGAATCGAAATTCATCGCCGCTTAAACCTTTGAAACAAAACAAAAAAATAGAGATTGGAAGGATGTATTATTCACAAATGTAATATTTTATACAATATTTAAATAAATAATATAGAATATTTGGTATATACTACAATACTATTATTCAATATTGTTTAATTAGATATAAAATATGGAACATTCAAATAATGGTTAATTCAAGTAATACATGTTTGAATTCACTAAATCGAATCATTGTGTGTTACCAATGCTAATGGGAAACCAATTGCGTTTAATGAATTGCCTTTCTTTGAAAGCAACATAATTGCTAACCTTTGAATTGGACTTTGCGTAGATACTCCAAAAGCTTTGTACCTTCCGTTGGTTTCATTGCAGAACACAATCCAGTTTTGTTACCGCAAAGATCCCTATGCATGTCTCTGTGAAATAGAACAGTACTTTTTTTTTCCATTTTATTATTTAACATTTTCGTCTTATTTGATTAATCAAATTGAATTATCTTTTACCTGAATGCATGGGCAAAAGCCATTACCGCATCTGATACGAATTGCAATTGATCCTCGAAAACTGTGTTCTCTTTGGTAAGTCGTTCCTTGGTGCTACAAGCTTTCGTATATTTTTGATTGTGTGGCGTTAAAGTAGAATTTGGATAACGGCATTGAAAGTGATCTTCCCAAAATTCTAAAACGTCCAAATCGAATAATTAAAAATACAAGAGGAAAAATAATTTCGCTTATGTAATATAAAAAAGAGAAATAATATTGAAAATGATAATGATACGATTATAACGTTGATATAAATGAATATAATTTTTGGATAGAATAAAAGGAAAAGATAGATAAAAGAGAAAGAGGAGGAGGAGGAGGAGGAGGAGGAGGAGGAGGAGGAGGAGGAAGAAGAAGAGGAAGCGTTCGTTAATTAAAAGTGCACGGCGTACGTCAGTCGTCACGCATCCGCACGGACGTAGCACGAATAGGAACTAAACGATAAATGAAAACCTAGGTATACATACACACACACACACACACACACACACACACACACACACACACACACACACACACACACACACACACACACACACACACACACACACACACACACACACACACACACACACACATACATACATATAGTAGCTTGGTAGCACGTAAAGTTATTTTGTTTTAAAGAGTTACCTGGGAAATGTTTGACGAGATATGTATATGTATATATCTGCCTAACTTTCACTTACCGACGAACCAAGGGTTTCGCTTGTTGTTTTCGACAGTGAGATTTAGGAAGTATTCCTCAAAACCCATGACAGGATTCGCTTGGGGTTGAACAGAAAGTGTACCTTCAACTTCTGCTTCATTACCATTGCTCACCAAACCTCGTGCGCTCCATCCATCGCTGCCTATCCAAGAAAATGTACCGGTTGCATTGCATCGTCTGACTGCTCTCATAACTCCTGCTACTTCTTGATCCGATCCAAATATTATACAACCTGTTAGAAAAAAAGAACATACCTTTTTATTTAAATATCTATCTATCTATCTATCTTGTCATTTTGCTTAGTTTGTTTCTTCTTGACATTTCTAATAACTTATATTATTGGTGTTATGATGTCGAGTCAAGTTGTATAATGTAATTAGTACAGTTGTGAGTAGAACTAGAATTTGTACGTGCCTGTCTTGATTTATTGATAAAGTTTGTAAATTTATGTAAATGCATTTATATATATATATGTAATAACTAATTTTATAGTTTTATAATATTTTACATGTGACACACATACATGTTGTACGATAAAGGATATGTAATGTAGTTAGTACAGTTCGAATTTAATAACTTTATTAGATTTTTAGCACGAGTTAGTTAGATACGTTGAAAAGTCTACCTATCCTCATTTTAGGAATAGTTTTTACATGTATCGGATATTCCTTTATTGGATTATTTTTTTCCTAAGTTTAAACGCATAGTATTAATAATTAATTAAACACGAGATGTTAAAGAAAAATAAGTGTGAGAATGTTTTTGCAAAATAAATATACATATACATATGTATATATATATGTAGGATGATCCTTTATTGCTTGAATTCCAGTGGGAATCGAGCCCATTGGTTAAACGGAGCCCAACATCGATGCTGCGAACGTGTCCTGTGTTTTATGGAATACACGAGCCAATTTTAAAATATCTCGTATATCTTATTTATTCGCGCAATATTTCAGGATTACTAGTATCTGCAAATTAATATACCTCTATGTGTCCTTTTTCCACTTACTTTTTCAAAACGAATAAGTAAATTAACTTGTGAAAATTTGTTTTTTTTTGTCCTTTCGGTTTATCCATTCATTCAGAATATTTCATCAGATGTATATATTTTTTATTTGCTACTCCAAATTTTAATGTTTTCTTATGAATAATACAAAATGTAATGTTAATATTGTAATATATATTAAAACTTACTGAGAAAGAGATATTTTTTCTTTTGCTATATAACGAGAAACATTTGTTGTTTTGTTTCGTTTTAGTCATTAATATGCGTATATTTTCATTTTTACGTAAGTAAAATGAAAATATGAGGCGTAATGGGATAGTACGAGTTATTTATTTCTGTAAGAACGTATTTTTTTTTCTTTTTTATATATACACGCTCATCCTTACGATATCTTTTCTCTGCTCCATTAGTCTTTTTTACGTTTATTTATTTTTTTTTTACCTTTCTGCTCTAACTTTGCCCCATTCCGCGCTTCTCTATCTGTCCAGTTTTGTGAACATTGAAAATTATTACCTTTTGCATTTTCTAAAGTTATATAACACATCCGGTTTTTGTATCTTTTAATTTATGTACAAGCTACGGTATAATATACTCGCTTTCATAAAATACGAGTTAAATTTTAACGAGATGAATTATCGAATTGAATTTATTCCATGGGCAGTAGTATTTTTAAATAAAACGATGATACGAGAAATAAAAGAACACTTTATTCTCTTTAACGAATAACTTTTTTGTTTTTTTCGTTTTTCCAACGTAAATGAACTTTTGTATTTGCCTCGTGTATGAAGCTAAATAACTATGCCGTAATAAAAGTTGAATTCCAAGGAGCTGCAATCAAAGGAGAGAAAGAAAGTCGTACGTGAAAGTTGTTTAAAACTGCCCTCTCTGTTTTTATTTTTTTTTTGGACTTATTGCAATTTTAACTTTATATTTATACAGGAACATCAAGTTAATTCGAGTTGATTATCTCAAATATCAAATAGCTCTCTTACTCTCCTTTCCTTCTACAATTGAAGATAATTTTGGCATCTATTTCATGTACACGCATCATGTACACACATCAATTATATTTCCCATATTTGGAATAAATTTATTTTCTTACCTTTAGCACGTGGTTTAGTTAGTAATTTAGAAACAATGGTATCATAAGCCGTTTCTTCCGCCACACCAGAATCTTTAACTAATTTTTCTTTAACTGCTATGCAAATATTATTCTTCGTTAATAATTCTTCGAGTTCCTCGAAAGCCTGCGAAATGAACAAAATCATTATTTTTTACGAGAAAATATATCTTTTTTTTCACTTTTTTTCTTTCTTTGTCGATAAAAAGAAAAAAGAAAAAAAGAAAAAAAAAACTTACAGTCAATATAATCTTTCTTTATATAATTTATGGTTCAAGAGTTAGAAGAAGGAGTACAAAGGATTTCAATGTGTACCCCACGTAAATATCATAGAAATATGGAAAAGTTAGCAACGAACTGAGGAAACGTCTAAGATTTTAATTTTTCTCAAGATACATATATGAAAGATAAAAAGATTATTTCTTGATCTTTCCCCTTTTCTTTCTCTTCAATTCACTCAATCCCGATATACTTTTTTATTTATTGTTAGACGAATTACCTTCTCGTAGATTCTTTCTTCATTTTATTTTCTAATTGTACGTTTATTCTTTTTCTGAAATGCTTTTAAAATGCAGTATTATATTTCTGGGTGTAAAATTGCTATTTTTTTTATTGGTTTTGTTTTTATTATGGTTATACCTATATGCAACAAGTGATATTATGTATTCTGAGAGTTATTTCAATCTTTTTTTTTTCTTTCTTGCTTCCTTGTATTTTGAATTAATTCTCGGAGAAGATTTTTATACGTTTCGTGTAAAAAAAAAAAAAAAAAAGATTTTTCCCTTTACTTTACATGCTTCATCATCTTCCTTGTCTTTCTTTTATTTATAAAGACATTTTTTTGTTTCAACGAGAAGAAAGAAAACAAGGACACACGAGAGGAACGAAGATATTAAACAACAAATATGTAAAATGCAAGGTAGTAGTACACACAGATAGATGTATGTATAACAAGAGGGTTCGCTTAAAAAACATAAAATATTCATAAAATTATTAGGTTATTCTCTCGAACGCGTTCTTTTTCAACATTTTTTTTACAAGATACGACGTTCCCTTTAGTCCTTTGGGAATAAAGAGAGCAAAAAAAAAATTACGATTTTAACTTCAGGGCTTCACGCTTCATGAATTTCCACGATTTTCTTTCTTTCTTTCTTTTCTCACTTTTTTTTTATTCGTCTTTTTAAGTAATCCTTTTTTTTGCATTTTTGCCATGAGAATTTTCTTTTTTTGCGGTTTAAACTACAACGATGTTCTATTGAATTTTTCTCCAATTACCACCTTCCATTCCTATTTTGATCATTCTCAAATCGAAATTTACTCTCAGTTTTTTTTTTTTTTCATTTATCCCATATTTATTGGATTTAGAAAAAAATAAAGAAATTGTTCGCGTTAATAACAATCGATATTATTATATTAAAATCAACGTCTACCACTTTAAACGTTAATTACGTAATAAATGTGTTTTGTATGTCCTTGATTTAACATTCTCGACATTTTGAAGAGTCGTCGAACGAATAGGAAAAATCGATTCCGAAGAGTCGAGCTTATCGCAACGAGGTGAACAGTTTTTCCAAAGTAGGAACCATATACCTTTTTTTTTTCCTTCTTTTGCCCCTCCCTCCCATCCCTCCTTGTAACCGATCGAAGTTGAGAAATCGAGTGTTCTGGGCGTTTTCTAAGCTACGACACGGATCTCTGTTTAAGCTAGTGGAAAAGCGGCGTGAATAAATCAATGAGTGCCCAATATCTGGGTCAGTGGTCCCTCTACTTTTCCTCCTCCTCCTTCTTCTTCTTCTTCTTTACCCTTTTCCATCTTCTCATTCTCCTCTTAGCTTAGAACAGTCTTTGTTTATTGTCTTTCTTTAGCGAAGCGAACGACGTTACGTGATAAATTACAAGTAGTAGGAAACAGGAAGGCCCGTTTATACACGCGCACCTACATATTTCACAGACACATTAGGTACACGTTCTTACCTGTTCTAAGTTACTAAAGTATTTTCAGGATATTCAGGAATTGTGTTACTTGCGTTCGTGATAATGTTTATCGATGACGACGACGACGACGACGACATACCTAAATTATCATCATTTTTGAAGATATAATTATATTTGATTGAATCGTAAGTAAATAATATTACATTTTATAATACTCTTTAATTATGATGACACACGTGTGTATCGTTATTTTCATCCGTTAATTATTCAAAAATTGTTATGTAAATTTAAATGAATTATTTATTTAAACATTTGATAGTATGTATATATAATAAGTATCCCCCATACAAAAGTACAATAGATTTCATTTTCTTCCTTGGTAAGCTACGAATAGAAGGATTTTGTCGAACGTACTAACGTCAATTTCGTATTACTGAAGATAATCCTTCTTCGTTATTGTCGATAGAATGATTTAGAATAGAATGAATGGACGGGACAAAGACAAGCGATTTTCATTATAAAAGGTTCATGTTCAGTTAGAATTTTTTAACCTTTCTCGTGTATTATATATACGATTTATGATAATAAATGTAATAATTAATAAACAACACCGTAATGCATATTAAAATAATTAACTTTAGAATGCATCGTGCATGTAATTTCATTTGCGATTGATTTAAATTTATTCATATGTATATTCGATGTAATTAAAGATCAATCAGGTGTCTCGATTTTCAGCATATTTCGAAAGATTTCAATAAATCGCATCATTAACCGATAATGTTATTAATTTATATTGATCGATATTTATTCGTACTGTTGCAAATCGTTTATTCCTCCTCTCTCTGGAGAATGTTGAGAATCTAGTAGAAAAACAGTTTATACGGAAATATGCTATTGTTTTACGAGCTTTTGCAATTATTTACTTTACGATCGCTGTAACTATCGATATCGATGTTAATATCACTTGTGATCATAATAATCACTACTTCGTTAACACGCTGCATATTCAAATTCTCTCATCCTAAATACATATTTGAAGAACCCCGTTGTCGTTTATGGGTCATGAAAAATGACCTATAATGAAAAATAATCCTTCAATCTTACCACGTTTTTTTCGACTACTGTTTAACGAGTTTCTTAATGAAAATCATTGTGTAATAATAATTTCGAAAGTGCTCCTTCCCCAATCATTTGAAATATCGAAATAGATCCTATGGTTATTTAACAGCTTTACAAACTGATTTTCTATTCAATTATTTGTATTTTTGTATTTTTATTAACTTCATGGATCAATATTTTTGATGTTGAACTTTTTCCAGTATTCCTTTCGGTGTTTCTTATCATTTTAACCGGACAAGACAAATATTCAAGGTAAAGTGTGAAAAAGGTAGAAACGATACGTATGTATGTGTGTAATATACTCGTATATATTATAATATATTCCATGAAATATTTGTCACGGTTACGTTCATTTAATAACGAACATTTACAGAATAGTTATTTTTAATTGGAATAGCTGAAAAACTAATTTTCTTAACACACTCAAAAGTTATCATTCATAGAAAACAAAATGAAAATACGCTGTGCAATCAAAATTGTGGATGTGTGAGTATACATGTGTCAAAGCCAGTATATATATATAATGCATCTTATTATGACTATAGTTTATTTCGGTAGAATTATACATTCCTTTCTTTCTTGTTTCTTCGTATATAGAAAATTCGATGGAGGGGAGGGTGGGGGGGGAAGGTTTGATTAGATATATCTACTTAGAGAGTTCCTTTAATTAGCTTCACTCATGAAGTTTGTTAGTTCGTTGAATTTATTCACGGAATTCTCCAATTAAAAGTTCATCGAGTGGAGATAATCGTGAAAGTCTGAGCATGTCGATCTCCTAACTGATTTTCTATTTCACGAAACAACATTAATTTATAATTGCCATTATAATATTTATTTTTTTTATCTTCTTTTTTTTTGGAGGGGGGTTTCAGAAAAATAATAACAAACAGGTTTCTCGTTTAATTTTATTCATTAGGAGATAATGTAAAGTATATAGTAACAATTGTATCATTTTTTTGTTGTTGGTATTTCTATCTCTCAATATGATTTACAAATAATTACAAAAAAAGAAATGCGTTTAATATTTATTTAGCGATAATCCATTATCGTTATATTGTGTCATTTTGTAGTATAATACGTTGGTTGGTAGCTGTTAAGTTAATCTTTGTTTCCAATAACAAGCAATTATCCGTGAATAGCTTGGTCTTATATTCGAGAACGTTATTCCTATAGAATACCCTAGAGATTGTGGATTGATGTCAGAGGATTATCCTGTGCCTGTCAGTCTTGTACCAAGCTACAATATCGCTTGTTGTATTTACAGCGAAGCCATCTGGGATGTTACATTCTATTGATACCTAATTGGTCTATTGCATAGATCTCTCTCTCTCTCTTTCTCTATCTATCTATCTCTCACTATCTCCCTTTATGATCTACATCGATCTCAAATTAACCCTTTGACTATTGTAGACGCCTATTGGCGTCCGAAACATGTTGGCTTTCCGGTACTGTTGACGCCTATTGGCGTCCAACACATAATGTTGGCTTCCGGGTACTGTTGACGCCTATTGGCGTCTAAATCAAATTTTGCTTGTTTCGCCCGTTTTAAAATTGTATAATTGGTCTTATTGTAATGTAGACTTCTAATGGTAATGTAGATTACCTATTTCGATTAACTTATTTGGGTTCATTTAAATTGAATAAAACAAATATTAAGAAAATACTTAGATGAAACTAATGAATATAAATTAAGAGGTAGAGATACCAACAATGAGCCTTTTAGTTTGATGCAAAAGCATTTTTCGTCTTATATACTTCCTCAGAAATGCATGTCTAACGAAAAATGTCGCCATACCTAGTGGACGTCGCGAGTGAATTCGTACCGTACCGTACGGCCAGTGCGTGCCAAAGTTTGCCGTAGTCAAAGGGTTAATGCCATTTTAAGACGAATAATATAATTAATCCCTATTATAATAAGCCTATGTCAAAACGTATAAAACGTTGATTTTTAATTTAAATTTCCTAACTAAAATTTCATATCTAAAATGTAATGGAAATTAGGTAATAAAAATGACGAGAGATAGAAATAATTATACATGTATTAAAGCATGATTGAAAAAAAAAAAAATTGATGAATTTTCTAAGGATTTTCTATTGAATCGTCGAAGATGAAAAGTTCAAGGAAAAGTTCGATGAATTTCTATGACCCATTTTGAAATCTCATTTAATTACTGTTGAATAACGATAAATGCTTTTCAAGTTGTTATAACAGAGGGGAATATCATGGTTTAAAATGGAATAATTTTGCTTGACGAACTTCCTAATTGGAAAAAAAAAGCGTTGACGAATAGTAGGTTGGAATATTTACAATTCTTTTTGACAAACGACGCGCACCGCGCGCGGTCTTCATAGAACACAGAGTATTATTTCATTTTCGCATACGTGTAGGACCCTTTGAGAACAAGCTACCGTGTATCGATAAAATGAAAATGGATGGGGAAGAGAAAAAACGAGTTACATCTACGTATTGGTTTATGACAAAAGTACTATCTCGCGAAAGTACTATTTTTAAAATTCATCTCTTTTATTTTATCCTATTCTGAATTATTGGATTTTGACATCTGCACGCGACGGTGGTCACATTTCTCTTTTAATTTCTATTGTTTCTTACTAAACGATTTTTCTCATTTAACATTCTTTTTTTATTCGAATAATATTTAATATTGAAATAAATAATACCGTGAGTTAAGTAGTTGCATCGATTATAATATCAAATTAATAATTTCCTAATTCAAATATTAAGGGATTCGTATAATGAGAGTTTCATAAAATTACATTTAATTTATATTTCGATGAAAACGAGATCATTATAGTTTTTCGTTCTCACCTTTCCCTCGAGAACTTTGAAATCGTCCTTTCATTTTCTCTCTTTCCTTTTCTAGTTTTTTTTCTTCTTTTTTTTTCCCCAAAGTTTCTTGGAAAGAAAGAAGAATCACGTTTCTGGCGGAACAAAAGCGCTTCTAATGGACACTCGCAAATATATCCTCTAGTAATTCAAGTTCCAATAAAAAAAAAAAAAAAAAAAAAAAAAGGAAAAGAAAGAAAGGGAGAAAGTAATTTTCTCTTATTCGTATTTGATCGTTTTAAAATTGTGACAAATTTTCCAATCCATTTTCCTATGTTGAAAAAATAGAAAAAGAAAAAAAAATAAATAAATAAAATGAAATAACAAATGTTACGAATGTGTATAACTTACTTTAATTCCGTAATTACTCTCCTCGTATATGATTGACACGTAACTCCATCCCATTTTTAAAACGATGTCTACCATAGCCTTGACCTGGTAATGATCACTCGGTATAGTTCTGCTGAAATACTCGAATCGTTGCTTATTCGAGAGTTCTGGGCTCGTTGAGAAGAAGGAGACCTGTTAACACAAAAGGAAATAAAGACAAAAGGGTGATTGCTTTTCGTGATACACAACTTAAAAGGTTACGTAATCAAATTGGACGGTAAGAGAGAAAGAAAAAAGGGGATAGAAAGATTGACGTGAAAAATCCTAGATCAAATAGAGGACTGTTTCTTTTTTTAGGATCCTTTTTTCTTATGAAATTTCTCGGTAGAAATACAAATTATTTTGTTAATTGAAACTCTCCAATTCTTAAAGACATATTATTTTTGATCTCATTAGTAATATTTGATACATTGTGAATTTTCATATGCTAAATTCGATTTAAATTGATCGTTTTTTTCATCATTATTTCAGATCTCGATCACGTAAACATAAATCAGGATTGGAGTTGAAAAAAAAAGAAGTAAAAAAAGGAGCAAAAGGATAATGGACGGCGGGAGGAAGGGGTGTAGAAAATGTGGATTCTTATCGAGAAGGTAACCCATTAGGTTGGCCAAAGGAGTCGTGCAAATCACAAGGACACGAGAATACGCGTGAAAAGAGTGAGAGCGAAAGCATGTAATCTAATGGACCGAAAGTTACGTAACGCCCGTTTCTTCTTTTTTTCTCTAGGGGATGTTACAAAGGGTGACGGTATGAAGGTACTGCTGGCTGTGCCAGTGGTGTCTTCCATTCCCAACCACCAAGGGAAAAGGCGGCATTCGTTGATTTATATCGACCGATGACCCTTAGGTAAAGGCAGCACTTGCTAACGGGTCAACACCTTCATTTCTACTCTCTGCTTCAATGTTCCACTTCTCGTTCAAGGATTTTACTTGCTTTTTCTTTTTTTTTTTAATCCTCTTTAACTACTACCCTACTTCTC
Source organism: Polistes dominula (assembly GCF_049000335.1). NCBI lineage: Eukaryota > Metazoa > Arthropoda > Insecta > Hymenoptera > Vespidae > Polistes > Polistes dominula. The sequence continues at coordinate 4,674,675 of NW_028301164.1, read as the reverse complement.
TCTTTTTTTATTTTTTATTTTTTCATATAAGATAAATTGAGCGTTGATACTAAACAATTTAGCAGGTATCTGTGAAGTTATCAGTCGTTAGTTGGCTATTAATAATGTTCTTTTTTCCTCTAGTTTTTCTTTTTTGTGCCTCTTAGGTTTCAAGAGGATTATAATTAATTGATCAATTATGTTAGACGTATATTTTTCTTCTTTATATAACAAAATGCAGTTTCACATTGTTGGTCTCTTGTGATAATTTTTATTTTTTATTGCTAATTCAAGGATTTATTATTTTTTTTCTCTTAACGTTTCAATCGGATTAACAATTTGATTAGATCTGATTACATTCGAGAGGAGATACTTTTAGGAAAAAAACAAAAAAAAAAACTCAACTCAAATGATAATGATACTTATTAAAATCAAGAAAATTTCTATAAAGATGATTCTCTCTCTCCAAGAACAAGAAGCTTTATCTTTTGAAAGAAAATGTTTCAAGGTCTATCGATGATTTCAACCAGCCACGATGAGAAATTTGATAAACTGTAAACCTTTTAGAAGGTATTCTAGAAAAAGATCTATCTGCTTCTTGCGAAATGGAAGAAGATGAGTTTATGTAGCGAGAAACGAGTTAACGTTATCTCTTTGCACTTGGTTATAGCACTTTTCCTTTAACGAAATATCAATATACCTAGTATCCTTCAATGTAATACAGATTTAATCAAAACGTTCATACAAATATAATTTATCGTTTAGAATTTATTTTTTTCTTTCCATCTTTATCTTTCTTTTTGTTTTCACCTTGTTACGAATATATTTATCGTCGTTTGTCAGACATAGCATAGACGAATCAGCTGATTTTCTACGGAAAGTCAACTGACTCTACAAGCTAGATTTGTCTTTTATTTTTTTTTTTATTTTATTTGTTCTCCTTTCTTTTCTAACTCCTTACTACCTAACTTTCGTTCTCTTTGTAGCGAATAAAAAATACTTCTTTACCATATCTCTCATTATTCTCCTCCTCTCGTATCTTATGACCTGTATTTTTCTGTTCTCCGTGTTATGGTAAATTTGTTCTATTTCTTTTTTCTTTCTTTCTTAATAATTTAGTCGTTTATTAAAGTTAATATTTCTTTTGTAATATTGTCACGATTTGTCTTCATGGAGAATGTATTCGTTGCAAATTTTCTAGAGATTTCAACACAACCATATATCAAAGATACAATTATAATAATATTGCGATAACGAATGGGAACGTAAATAATTGTTTATGTAAATTGTTATTTGTCGTTTAATTTCATTTGAATTAGTTTATTTTTCTTTTATTCACGCGAATAGACAAAGATATGGCTATAGGAGTTTCTACACTTTATATTCTTAATCGATGAGAGTTTTAACACGAGTTTCAAGTGAAAAACGAAATTGCCAATTTCTTTTGTGAAACGAGCATACGACGTTAAGTTTAATTGAAACGAACCGGCTGCGTCCTACGAAGCTCAAACCGCACAAAATGACCACACGGTAAAGCGAGGAGGAGGAGGGATGGAAGAGAAACGGAGTAACTTCGATAAAGTGGAACAAACGAAACCTCCACCGATATTATCGAAATCTTCCTACTTTATATTTCTATTTTCTCTTATTCTTTTGTGTGTGTGTGTGTGTGTACAAACTAATGCTCGATTTAGAACATGATGCACATCACTTAAGCACGCAGCTGCTGCCTAAAAAGTTGCCACAAAATTGTAAACATCCTCAACGTTTCTTACCTTTAAGCGTTTTTCTACATGACGACTATACTCGAGTTAGTAAAGAATTCTTGTCAATTTGTTCTCACTGAGCATTGTTTAACGTTAAATTTAGCACGCGAGGTCAAATGACCGTGTCCTGTAATTTGTAAAATATGCGTGAAAAGGGTTAATAAATTGTCATATTAATTGCTGCAACTTCTCAACCGAAATTTCTTGCCCTATATCAGAAGTCACATATCCTGTTTTGACATTGTGGACACTTGAAGAGACAGGTTCATGAATCGTTTTAGCAATAAAATACACGAGAGTTGCGAGCGAAGAAAGTATCCTTTAGCAATCTCGATTATAAAGGATTATTTAATTAATGAAGTTTCTCAGCACGACCATGTATATACGTACGTTTATATGCATCTAGATAATAAAATACGTAGGTACATAAAAAGATATATAGATATGTCGTGAGATAATATTAAACGTTTATATATTCTATTCAACTAAACTCTCTGTAAGTGCAACTGTGGAACAAAGTTTGTTGTGTACAGACATACACTCTTTCTTAAACTTTATCCTTTGAATTATCTCATTGCAGCATTCCCAGGAGTAAAGGAATAAGACGAGGAAGAATATTTGCATAGGAATTAAATATGATTTAAGTACATGAGAATACAAAAGAAACGTGTTATGTAAATTGAGTAGACTATAAAAATAATTTGTACAAATTTGGAACGTGATTTCATTGAAAACAAATGTCTTATTTCCAAGTCCCATAGTGCGGTATGTATAGAGTGAAGTTCATTTTAAAATATAATTATTTTCGATTTTCCTATTTAATTAAGTATGCTCTTTTCTTTCCTATCGAGAAAGAGATATCTTTTAAGATTTAATTCGTTCGTTTTAAAGACAATTTGTGCTAGAAAACTTAATTAATTGTACACTAATTGCAACGGTGTATTATTTCATTTTGCAGCACTCATTTTCATTAAATGTATCCTTAGATTTATATTATTTATCGAACTGTAATTTACGTTTCAGATTTGTTCAATTAAATAAGACAGCTTGATCTAATATCTATGAGAAACTAGACATAGATAGGTAACAATGTAGATTAATCGCTTTATTCGATATCCTATGTGATATTAGAATAGATTTTAGAAGATTAGGAGAGATAGAAAGAGACCTAAACGGACAATCCTAGTTTGTGTTTATACAGTTCAATCTGTTAGATAATAATTTAATCCAGTGGTGAAAGAGTAACAATGAACAGTATTTAGATCAAATAAGCTACGCCATTGTTTGCTAAACTATTAACAATTTCAGGAGTGATTAAGAATTTTCATTTTATAGAAAATACAATTTTTTATTTTACCGGTGTTTTATTTAATTTTTATATTCATTAGACTCGTTCAATTTCGATTCATTCGCAAACTACTCCGTTCTCTTTTCTTCTCTTTTTCTTGTTCTTTTTCTTCTTCTTCTTCTTCTTCTTCTTCTTCTTCTTCTTCTTCTTCTTCTTTTATAGTAAAACACTTTCGCTGCTTAGCACTTTCGAAATTGCGTATTTCTCTGCTTTACTTTCGTTCGGTAAAAAGTGTTTCAAGAAGTTTCATTTAGAATGGTGAGAGAAACCTTATGCCAGCCATCAAGAATTACGATCGAAAATTAAATTCGCGATGCTTTCTTCAAAACCTTTACATTCTTGTCCAATAGCTCTCATTTCTTAATAGAAACATCCTTAAAAGATCTTGAAACTTTTTTTTTCTTTATCCTGTTACCGCTAATAAAGCGTAATCCTTTTGTTCTTTTCTTTCTCTCTTTTTCTCGTGATTAATTAAACTACCAACCTCATCGATTTATAGTTTTTATAAGGATAATAAAAATAAAATTACGCGAATTATTGGAAAAATATTTAGGAAATAAAAATTACGATAGCAAAAAATTAAGTGTATTTTTTTATTCGTTCAATGTGAAAAAGACAGAAAGAAAATAATGAAACGATGCTAATTTGAAGATAAAATATTATTTTTTATTTCGTTATAATTTTATTTGGAGGCAATAGCATTACGGTTGAATTAGTCAAACTTTTGGTTAGTTGAATATCGAATAGAAATAAAAAAAAAAAAAAAATAAAAACGAATGCGATTAAATGCTCGAAGGTACCTATACAAAATAAATTCATTGCACGGATTCGAATCGTCGGATTTCAATCGAAAAATAAAAATAAAACGAAAAAATTGAATTTTGCTTTATCTCCTCCTATTTTGAATAATTGACGTATTTATTTAGCCCATCGATTTTGTCAAAAATATGATTAAAATATCTATTATATAACGTTTTTCTCTCTTTTAACCACATAAATTTGTAAATAACGTAAGATAAAATTGATTAAATTTCGTGGTTTATTTAGTAAATATGTGGAATTCGGTGTGTGTACATTGAGAAGTTTTCCTTTACATCTTCTTTGAGCATTTCGTTAGTCCTTAGGGAAAGGAACTACGTGTTGTACGTGTAAATGAACACCTAAAAGGTTTGCTACTACGTATTTTCATGCATCTACTAGGAAAAGATGTAGTAGATAGATTTGCAGTTTGAAGTTTACATATGTGAAATAAACGTGAATGGTGCTCTTTTTTTTTATCCATTAAGTAAATTTATCTTGAAGTTCTTCTTTCTGTTTTTTTTTTTTTTTTTTTTTTTTTTACTTGGGGAAGGGTTCGTTTACAAAAACGTTTGATGAAAGTTTGACAAGTTAATTTGTTCACAAGAGCAAAAACTCTTTTTCTCTATTTCCCTTTTTACGTGTCAGTGTAGATACACATATGTAATATATTGTAATTCTCTTTATAAAATGAAATTTGAAATCTCCGAGGATGGATTTTATTGTACGTGCTAGTCCATATAAATTGAAACAATATTACACACATGACCATGGTTATTTTATCACGTCGATTAGAATTTCAAATTTCACGACATTCAAGTTAGTATCGTATTATTCTCTTTTCTTCTCGTCATTTCAATCCGACTCGCTATCGAAGAGATTGAATTCGGTAGATAGAAAAGTAATGGTCACGTGCGTTTTTCGCAATCCTATCTCCAATCGTGTGACACGTTTTTTATTAAAATTTATTCCACGGTAGTTAGCGATCGAACATAGGTATTTTATCGAGGAGATAGATTATATTTGTGATATTTGTGACAACTTTAATATCCGTCCCATTTGTTGTTCGATAATCATTCTAGTATTCATCTTTTTTTTTATATATTCATTTTAATTAATTTTCTTTTCAACGTGATTGATATATTTTTTTGTCTTCTTCTAAATTAATACAAATTTAATCACTTTTTATTTGTCTCCTTTCTTTTTTTTTTTTTTTTTAAATATATTATCTTTAATTTATTATTTAATATGTCAATATATTATAATAACATTATCATTGTTAAAAATTTCTTTTATAGTCGAAATACGAATTATTATTATTAATATTTAGTTAAAAATAAATAAAAAAAATATAATATAGATTATAGTTTAATTCGAGGGATTAATGAAAATCGAAAGTTAAATAAAAAAAGTGGTAGAACTTTCGTTACGTGTTATTCATCGTATGCAGGCTGTTCAAACTGACGTGACTTCGTTTGAATATTCTGGGTAAGCCGGATGCTGCTTTAGGTATTTAAATGTGTCGCCAAGATTATCTGTATACTAGAGCGTAAGCAAGGAGTAACATGATTTTCCAGTACAACAAATCTAGAACGTGGACCTTTAAGGATATTTTTCCTTTTTATTTCATTATTTATTTATTTATTTATGAATACGTTCTTTCAAAGATCACAGTTTCTTCATGAAATATTTTTTTGTTCTTACTTTTCATTCTCTTTGTATCTATGTGTGTATACTAGATTAAAAACAAGATAAACTATTTCTTTTGATACAGTCTTTTAAACAAAAAAATGTGAAAAGATATAATATATTTAAATATTTTCTTTTTTTTTCTTTTTTCTTATTTTAAGTCGATTATTTCTTCTGTCAAATGCATGGAGAATATTGTGGGGAAATAGATCAACGAAAATTGCGAATCGAATAGAGAAGAAATAAATGTATTTCCGTAGAGATGATGTGTATACAGGGTGTGTCGGAAGAAACGTTTCAAATTTAACACGTGAAAATAATTTCATATGAAGAAAACCAATCGAATTGTAAACCTCAGAAAGAAGCTCGTTCTTTAATTCTTTTATGCTAAACAATTGGAACATTTAATGCATTTAATCTATAAAATTCAACCTATTAGAAATATTGCAGCCGGTACACACATAATACAAAAGGTACGAATTAATTAGAGAGTTTTCTTTTTTGTTTACAATTATTTTCACGTGTAAAATAGAAGGGTAGAATTTAGGGCGATTCTTCCCAATTCACCCTATATATATATATATAACATAAATACATATAGATACATAGATACATACCTGGGGAATTCTGAATAACCGAAGAAGATTGGCCACTTGGATCGATGTTACAGAACTTGCAGCTCCCACGACGCCGCTGATAACTTTACGAACGGTGGTTTTATTGCAATGGTATTCCGCACCGTCGATATTGCTTATCGATCCTAAAAAAAAAAAGAACAAAGAAATAGCACAAAAGAAAAGTTATTAGCTAATTATCCTTAATACGAATTGCGATTTTTTCTATTAAATATGAAAAGTGAATGCAACTCGACGATAAACGAAAATTATATTTTACACATAGATGCTAGTTAGCGTTTTTTAATCTTCTCAATTGTTTTTCGATATTTTACGTGGATAGAAACACAACTGGCTCTGTGAGAAAATAGGAAAATATCGTTAATTTTGCATGAGAAACACATGAAACGTGTTGCCTTTTAAATCCTTTTTAAATTAAATTAGATTTCGGTATGCGATACCGATGGTGTGGTATTATTTTGGTCTATTCATTGTTGAAACTTGAAATGAAATCATTTCATTCTTCGGAAGAACGAATACTCGAATGAATTAATTGTTTAATTAATCGTTATCTCCGAGATATTCATTTTAACCAGGAATCTACATTTCCATTTCAAATGTTGTTTTAAATAGTTGAGAATATCTTAATCTCTCTCTCTCTCTCTCTCTCTCTCTTTCTATCTTACTTTGCTTCTTTTTTGTTTATTTTTCAAGGTTATCAATTTATACATTTTTAACATTTATCTGGGAAATTTATTTGTACGAGTTTGCGGGTAACGTAAAATATTATGTAAAAAAATATTACCAACGAAACGTTCGTTTCCTTTATATACATCGTCTACTTTATATACATTCAAGTATTTATATATATATATATGTGTATATGTATGTATACGTATTGCGATATCAAGGTAGATTCGCAACAGTGCGGTAATAGCACCTGTTGAATTGAAGACCAATTCACGTAGAGAACAATACCAAACTAGCGTTTCTCCGAAATTATTTTTTTCCTCTTTCACTTTATAAACACGAAAACATATTTTTCCATCCTACGCGGGCGCTCGCGTATATAAATACTAAAAATCTACCCTCGAATAATCCGCATTAACCAATTTCATTAAATATTTCACACCAAAATATCAACGTTCTAACGTTTATTGTTTTTTAATTAGACGAAATATTTATTATAATATTCGTTATACTTTAAAAAAATAAAATAAATCTTTCGAGAGAAATTTTAACGAAGGAATATTTTCATAAAGGAAATGACCAAAGGTACATCTCGTTAGGAAAATAAAGATATTATATGTTTCGACGCGTGTTGAATAAATGTCACATAAAAGAAAAAAAGAAAAAAAAGTCGTAAAAAACTTTTAGTATCACGAGATACATCATTTATTTATAATCATTCTAAATTTTATAGTGTTATCATGGTAGAAGTTAATTATAAATGATATTAATTAGAAAATATTCATTTCTATTTGGCAAGTAAGTATCAATCAATGTAACAGTGGTAGAGTAGTAGCAGTAGTAGTTACGGTCTAATATAAATCAGACATGTGTCTGGATTGCTTCTGTATCGCGTTAGGATCGTCTAGAATTATGCGAAACGTGCTAACTATACTACTAGTATAATGTGTACTGCGAACCAATATAGGTAGGTATGTATAGGTATGTGAAAATGTATGTTTGTATGTTTATCTATGTGTGTACGTAGAGGTTTGCATTACCAACTCTCGTTAGCATTGCTCGCTCGATAGTAAACTATCCGTGACAGTATTAAGGATTTAATTAATACCGGTAATAGTAGGAACATGCGTATAGTTAGTATTTGTCTCTATGTGTTTCATTATCTATCTATTTCTATAATCAAAGATATAAAAAGAGAGAGAGAGAGAGACTAAGATTTGTGCTTTTTTAAAATCAAACGTGTCATATTTTGAATAAATATTGAAAAGATAAAAGGTAAATATATCGTAAATCGATGAGTTAGTTTCACACAAATTCGTTGAATTGTTATCCAAAGGAATTATGGCAACGTGAGGAGGAATCGAAATAGTGAGAAACAGAGGATAAAGTTCATGTGTTTGCATTTCTTTATTATTCGCGTTAAAGAATTGAATAGTCGACTAGAGAAGATTAAAGCCGTTTCGAAGGAAGTTGAAATTTCCTAACCCTTCAAAGTTTCACCCGAAACTTCTAATTAATTCATCCTAACGAACGTTTGACCTAACTCGTATAATAATTAGGAACGTGTTATTGCGAGATGCGTAATCCTTTGAAAATCGAAAGAAATAAATAAAAAAAGATATAGAGAGAAAGAAAGAAAGAAAGAAAGAAAGAAAGAAAGAAAGAAAGAAAAATGATATCGCAGCATTATCCGCGACACGCATTTCTTCTTATAAAAGTAAAAAAAGAGAAAAAAGGAAGAAAAAAAAAACAGAGAGGGGAAATGCTGAGGGAGCGAAAGTGTTAAAGAAAAGAAATCGAGAAAAAGTTGTGATAAAATATAACACAAAAATAAGACTAATAAAAATAAAAATAATAATAATAATAATAATAATAATAATAATAATAATAATAATAATAATGAAAAACCAGAAAGAAAATAATCGTCGTTCATGTGCAGTTGGGGTGTTGCAGCACCAATAAAACGCCAGCGAGTTCTTTCTGTCTTTCTACGAGCACGTTCGCAACCTTGTACGTGCCTCTTTTTATGGAATATTTTCTAAGACAGCTTTACATTATACTTCTCTCTCACTCTCACTCTCACTCTTTCTTTCTTTTTTTTTTATCATACTTTAATGTTTTCACATTATAACTCGAGGATACATTACCTGCATTACGAAATATATACGTATATTTCACGTAAATGCATTTCTTCCACACAATTTTTGTTCTTTTAATATTTTAATTGATTTCTAATAAACCTATACCTACAGTATATAACATTTTATTTATTTATTTTTTTTTCCATTTTAGTTATAATATTATTTATTCGAGTACGTGTGTGTTTTCGAGGCTACGAATAAAAGAAGATGAAACAACTCGTGTTTTCCATTTTTGATGGGAACAAATATGAGCATTTTTGAAATGTGTATATTTGAGTTTGTTGAAATAATGGAGGGAATAAAGGAATCCATTAATTATTTTCATCGAGATTGTATGGAATTTTTGTTTAAAATAATATGTTGAAATTAAGTAGGTCAAATCGAAAGAGGTAATAAAAAAGCCTCGTTGTTTTATTTCAAATTTATTTATTTATTTATTTTTTATTATAATCAATGAAATATATTTAAAATCCAATTTTCAAAATTCAATCAAATTGAGCAGTTTTTTATTTGACAGAATATTTTATTCGTAACGGGACTTTGATCATTTTGATTTATATTAAATTCGTTATTGAATTTAACACGGATTAATCATTGCATATCAATCTCAACATTCGGTTCTCGATTTCATTATTTAACGTTAGTTCGATGTCGTAGATCGTACGTTTTAGTTAGAAGTTGGACCTTTACTCTATCATGATATTCGTACGAAGCAGAATTGTCGTGGAAAATCAAATGGATTTGAAGGGAAAGTTTGGAGATTCGATCTAAAGGCAGCGTACTTCATAGATCTATCTTCGATAACGTTATATACAAGATATCAGCCGAACGACCATGTTGCGCCATTGATAAACCTCCGACTATATTTTCGTATTACATTCAGACCGTGATTCACGGAAAACTTTTTATAATATTCGATATAGAAAATATTAAAAAACTATTGAAATGTCAAGTTCAAATATCATGCAAAAGAAATAGAAGAGTGTTAGTGTTGAATATAATATCAAAATCTGCGACAAATGTATTTCAAAAATAGAATATATACTAAATATGTGAAAATTATTTTAAATTTTTCTATAGGTTTCTATAGAATAAAAATGTTAATAAATTTCTATTTTCATGTGTTTGAATCAAATTGATTGATTCCACGCAAAATTGGTATGTAGTATTAAATTCATTTAATTCAAATTTCAAGTTTTGTTAATGAAAATAAATATTTGATGATATTTTTAGTCAACGTCAAGTGTTATCATCTGACAAAAAATTAGCCACTAATTGGATACAGTTCTATTTAAATTCGATGAAAAAAAAAATCAATCAATTTCTCGTTTTTCGTTGACTATATTTCATTTTTCTTTTTTTTTTTGTTTGTTTAGTTTTTCTCTTTAGGTGAAATAATATCAAAATCAATCGATATACATACATATGTGAAAGCCGAACGCGCTGACGAAGGTGATTTTTGTGTGTGTGTGTGTGTGTAAAATAATAAAATCCATGATGAAATATGCTCGGGTGTTTACTTTCTCGTATCGAGTTTTTTTTTCGTATTCATTTCTATATTGTATGTATGGATTAAAACATTGAAAAGAAACGGAAATATGCGTATGTAGAAATATATGTTATCTATGTCTACTACTCGAATGTGATCGTTATCAATATATAAAAGCTTTTTACCCTTCTTCTTCTTCTATCTTTTTTCAATTAAACGATTAGGTTCATTTCACTTTATTTCTTTTTGTTTTTTGTTTAAATGGGAAAAAATTGGACAAATTTTGTTCGACTACGACTACGACTACGACGACGACGACGACCACAACGAAAATATTTTATTTATAGTCAGAATAAATACGCGTTTATTTTTTTTCATGTCTTTTTTTTTTTCGTTATATAGAAAACAAATAGTAGGAATAACATTTTTGTGAAGACAGAAATACGAGTCCGATAGGGTTTACTCGAATTTATCGATGTCGGCTCGTCCCTAATTTCCGATCCCATTGGACGACGAAGCTTTTATACCCAACCGAAACTTTTGACGCACCCTTTTTCGATCCTACGAAAAATGCTTTTTTGTTCTCTTCTCCTGTTCCGTATAAAATGTTCTTTATATCGTTTCTTTCGTTTTTCACAGAGAGATTTTAGTCAGCTGGGAATTTAAAAAAATCGCCCTTCTTTATTTTGATTTCATATTTTTTTCATTTTATTTTTTTTATCGATCGGTATCGTTATGTATGATTTTTCACCAATAGATATTAAGAGAGTTAACGAAGAGATTAACATTGTAAATACTATTCGACAAAATAATGATTATCTCTTTTGTAAAAAATAGTGTTCTCGATGAAATCGATTTGTTTGGTTACTACGTGACAATATGCGCTGCAATTTTTCATTATTTTCTATTTTTTTTTTTGTTACTTTTATTATATATTTTTCATATATGCAGGAATTTAAACGAGGCGAGTAGGAAGGTTAATTATGTTTTATAAAATTGAATTCTTTTCGTTAATATAATATTTTAACGAGAGAAAATCGATGAAATTTTAAATATAATAATTACAGTAACGTCATTTCGAGATGGAAAAAATTAGATCAAGAGAATGTTGAATTTTTTTCTTTTCTTTTTTTTTTTACGTATTAAACGGTTTGGCATTAAAAAAAGAAAGAAAAAAAGAAAAAAAAGTTGTAACTTACAAGGAGGAAGAAATAATTAATTACTTTTTGGTAAAAAAAAAAACATTAATAACCCCGAGATATAAATTAATGATTCGAGAGATACAATAGATATAACGACCATTGAGAATGGTGATGTGCTCGAATGCAAATGATTTAATTGGACCGACAAAACCAGCGAGAACTTGGAAATCTCTTTGCACAAATACCAGTAAAGGTATGGTGGTAAGTTTGGGGAGCGGAGATAGAAAGGAAGCAGCAAACTATATTATATATTTTGTACATAAGGAGTATATAGGTGTATACGTATATATAGTTATTACATATACTTGTGCGTCAAGGGAAAAGCAGTAGGACGAGATCGCTTGGGCTTGGAAATTACATTGTGCACATAGCCGAATGCTTTCGTGTTCACGGAACGGAACGAGATGAGATGCTTCAGATTTACATAAAAATACGCGTTACTCAGCAGGATTCATTCAACGATTTCTCCTCCTATGGATCCTCCTTTTCTCGTGGCATTTCTTTTCATTGAGAAACGAGTTGAGAACAATCAACGAAATATTTATGTTTTTTTTTTTTTTTTTTTTTAGTTTTTTCTTGTTCTTTTTCCATCTCTGTTTTTTTTTTTTGTATTTATTTATTGTTTCTTCCCTACGACGGTATTATTTAAATCCCATAGGTGTGTTTGACTGTAGTTCACGTCGAGCTTAGTTACGAGCCGTGAAAAGTGGTATTTCCAAAAGTTCGTCAGAGGAACTGCTTGTTAAAAACTTTGTCTACTAGGATAAAAGTTATGTTGACTGCTTAAACATATATTTGAAGTTTCCCGAGGCAAGGTACTTTTGAATTGTTCTCTTTCTCTCTCTCTCTCTTCACTCTTTTTCTTTCCTTTTATATACTTATAACTATCTCTTTGTCAACCTTTCTATCTTGGTAATCCACTCTTTTCTTCGATTTTAACCAACTTTTTTATTTCCTAATCTTTCTCTCTTCTTTTCTTGATCTTTCATATTTCTTTAGTATCTTTGAAAACTTCTTCTCGTAAGCCTTTAGAAAATGATTTCTTATGTTTGTATTTGATGATTCCTTTCTCATGAAAATCGGATTTTATTGACTGATTGCGAATATTATTTTTTGTTGTTGTATCCATTCGTGTAATACATTTATATTTTTAATTGCATAACTCTTATACGGTGAATAATCTTTTATGTTCGACGTATCATTTTTCTTTTCACGTTATAATTTAATACGATTTCGTAAAAGATATTTTTTTTATTTTGCGTAAATAAAACGATTTTGAAACAAAACGTAAAGATTTCGTTAGAAAGCTTGTTAGTGGTTCTTTCGAGTGTGAATAACATGTCACGGTTGCAATTAATTATATGCTTTTAATGTCATTCATCTCCTCTCTTTTCTCGTGTCTCTTTCAATGTTGTGTGACACATTCTCTCTCTAACTCTTTTTATCTCATCGTAACGAGAAAGTTGCAAGGACAAGGGTTTAATGAGAAAGGAAGGTCTTTTACCATAGTTCAAACATTGCCATGTCGTTTCTTCTTCTTCATAGTTTTCAATTCGAGAAGAAGAAAGAAAAATATTAAAAGAAAGTTTAACTAGGACGACAAAATTTAGATGTACCAATTGTTCATAATGAGTGCTGATATTTACAACGAATTTAAATCAATTTAATTAATTTTTGTTCAATGAATTTTTTATTCTGTTCTTCAGACAAAAGTTGATCTATAAAAAAAAGAAAAAGGAAAGTAAATTTGAAAGAATAATCTTATATGCTTTACACGCAGATATGTAGAATGTTCTCTATTCAAGATTATCTGTAATCCCGAAGGCCTAGTTTGCAAATGCAGATAGGTAGGAATGCAAATGCATCTGCAAGAGACTGATATCGTTCCCAACTGACGAATACTGACTGAGCTTGAGAAGACGAATCATTGCTTTGTTCTAGAAAATCAAACGCGAAAAGGGAATACTACTACTACTTTTTCTTTTGTTTCATCGCATTTTCATTCGACCTTTTTTTTCTGTTTTTTTTTTTCTTTTTTTTCCTTTCTTTTCTCTTGCGTTCTAATGCCCTTTGCTTTTTTTCTTTTTTTTCTTATTTTTTCTTAAGTTACGATTGCATGGAATTGTATCACTTGAATGGGCTTAATGGTTCGTTAGGACGACGACGACGACGACGACGATGACGACGATGACGACGACGACGAGTAGTTACAGTTGATGATTTTCGTTCACATGGGAATATCCTTCGATCTTTACAATGTACAGGAAAAGAAGGGGTAGGGAGTGAGTTTAGATTTACTTGTCGAGCAGCACAGGGAATTCAGGAGTCTAACCTTTATTGACCAAACTTTCAACTTTCCTCGTTAGCACTCACGTAGTTATTTATTTATCTTTTAATATACATTATATCTCATTCAACTTTATTAGACTAAAGTTAAGCTCTCCAAGTAATAACACTAACTAACGTTACTTATTTTATTTTTTTGTTTTTGTTTAAAGTGAAAACTTCTTTAGAATAGGGTTGATTTGAAAACTGATGCGATAAAGAAGCGAAACATTACGCCTGTAGGGATGCAACACTCCAGACACACTTGAAAATGTGTGCAAGTATCAAATATTTTTTTTATCCAATTTATTATATACGATCCAAACGAGAGAACATTGTCAAATTTGATTAGTTTTATCAGTATTCGTATCCATGCTTAATTAACGATTATACTTGTTTCGTTATTGCAAAACAACGTTTGTCAATGTAATAGTTAGTTCGTAACGAGACTTTATTAGTTTAGGAAGTTTACGTCAACATGGTATGTTTCTAATCAGTAGTGAATGCTTACCTGAATATTGGATCGTACTGGATTAGATTTATTGGTTATTCATTTAATATGATCAAGAAATGAATAAAAAGAAAACGGATAGTGTGTGTGTGTGTGTGTGTGTGTGTGTGTGTAATAAATAAAAATCTCGCTCTTGGAATAGAAAATGTATGTACGTAGGTATTATTTGCAATCACGCGAACACGTGAATGCATTCTTCCTGAAGAAAGAGATAATTTGCATTCTATGTCTTGTTTTCTAGTCTTGACGGATTCACAAAGTATTATCTTTCTGCGGGTTAAAAGATTACATAGCACATTGTAAGGTATAAAAAATTGTAACTATTTGTTACATGTTATTCGTGTTTCATCAGATACTACGTATTCGTAAGATACGTATTTACAGGATCGTAATTTTTTCCTTTTTATACATTTGAAAATCTTTCCAAATTGTATTATTATCATTTGAACGTAAATTATTCGTACTATATTAAACAGATTGGTACCCCACATATGTAAATTGAAACGTTAATAGACTTTTTGAATTTTTAAATTCTGAAGTAAATATCATTTTCCTTTGATGATAGTTCAACCCGAAATTCATGAGTTTCGTACGCATCATTTATAATTTGATTATTAATGAAATTTAATAGCCTTTGATATATGATTCATGTTTTGCTTGGTATCTCATCAAACGATCTTCAATTTAATTAACGTAAACAATTTCTGCATTCTCATTTATATTTAATACAAATATTTTACTGTAATGAAAATATTCAATCTATATGAAATAATGATTAGTTAGTAATTTAACGCGTTATATTCGTAACACGATTATATATTATAACTCTCCTGTGGTAAATTTCATTGTTCACATATTCTAACATATATTATTTTAAGCATTTCTATCTTACAAGATGAACACGATACGTAACGAGCACATAATAATCGTGTTGAGAGGCGGCTAATAATCTTAATATAACGAGAGATAATTAGTAGCACTATTTCAACACTTTATTTGTAGATAACATGAAAATGTACGAGGACAGGTAAGCATGTAACGTAAACTAACACTTTGCTTGTTACAACATGACGCGATAGAAAAAAACAAACCTAATTATGATACACGTTTATGAACTTTTATATTTAATAATACAGATAGAATAGTTAACAAATTTTTTTTTTTTTTTTTTTTTTTTTACCAGAGATAATTGTTAACGAGTTAAATAAAGTTACTTATTTTATTTTTTTTTTTTAAATTTATTTTGTTTTATTTCTCATTTTTATTATGGATTTGATTAGAAGTTTAAAAAAATTGGTTATATTTTGAAAGACTTTTCAGTAAATTACAATGACATTGTCCTGGTAAAACCGATCGAAGATGGTTGAATGGAAGTGGGAAAAGGGAGTGGCAATAAGAAGAGGAGTGTTGGTTAGAAAGAGATAGAAATAATAGAGATAGGTGAGAATAAGAGTGAGATAGAAGATATTCGTCCGTTCAATTTCGATGTAACGAAGCGAGAATAGAAGTCTGTTTCATCCCCCTTCGGATGAGACTTTCTTCGCAACAAGTAATTTCAGTAACGACCGATTGTCATTTTCCAACTACATCGATACTTTGGTGTTTCCGAAGGAATCCTTGGTTATTAACTTTACCTTTTTTTTTCTTCTTCTTCTAACCTAAATAAATTATATAATAATTAAGCCAAACGACGTAGAAAATAATGAAGTCTGAATGATACCCTTAACGATAAGTTCATTTCATTTGAAAATTTGTCATTTGTAATAATTTTCTTAGATTTTAGTTTGTTGTATTGAACTATTGGTTGGTAATTCGAATAATTATTTAATTCGCATAAATTGATGCAATTTGTAATAATATATAAGATAGAAAAGCTAGACACAAGATAGATGTAATCTTTTCTTTGCTCCTTAAATCATCGTGTACTGCACCATCCTATAGCCATAGATCCCTGTTTATTTTATGGGAGAGAAAGTCAGAAGAAGAACGAAAGAAAGAAAGAAAGAAAGAAAGAAAGAAAGAAAGAAAGAAGGAAAGATAGAAAAATAGATGTTTACGATTCGATGACAAAATGCTCACATTTTCGTTTTGTAATATATGAGAATTATTGACATTTCAGATTAATGGTATTTCGCGAGAGCTGAAAGGAAAGCAACACTGCCGGTTGATAAATACTCTTATCAAACCATACCCGTACTATTCTTGTCTTTTCCTTTTATTTGATTTGATTTGATTTTATTTTATTTATTCTCTATTCTTGTTTTGCCGAGAAGAAACAAGTCACAGTGATTTAGGTAGTTCGGATAACGGTGACATTTATTTATAATGATTTATAATGTAGAAATATATTTGTTCTCTATGTGTGTTTGTCTGTACAATTTTCCTTCTTTATCTTTACGGTGAGAAAATTAATGACTGTTAATGACTTATTTTTTTCTTTTTTTTTTTTTTTTATACAAGTTCTGACCATTTAGAATTTGGATCATTTTACTGCTATTAAACTTGAAATATTTAACTGTAATTAAACAAACTATCTTAAGGAAATGAAGAAAAATGTGACGAGAAGATATTTTCTATTTGTGTTCGTAACACGGAGAGAATTGAAAATTAATTGGTGAATGAAATAGTTTCTTATATATGTACTTACACATACATTATATACAAACGTTCCTATATTAGGAATAGAATTCAAGGATGTAGAGATAGTAGTAACACGTTTGTAATTTAATTACATTTCCATTAAGGAAGAGTACATAGTAAGCTTCTAGTATACTCGACTGTTTTATAATAGTTCACGTTATCAATGTTTTCTTGTTTATGTTATATTTATGTTAATATATCCTTCTTCACTCAAAGAAAAACCTTTTCTCTTTTTCTTTTCTATTATTTCATTTATCAATGCATAAAAGATCTCCCGACATTTATTACAGGTTTATTATCATTGACGTTTTCACAATCTAATCGAATTTCAAAGTATATAAAATATTAAATTTATCGCTCGATTACATTTTCTTTCATTATTTCTTTTCAACTTTTTCATATTTTTCATTTTAAACACGATCTATATAAATTCATGCTAATTAAAAATGCATCTTTCAATTTCAATAAGTTTATTTTATCGATTGGTTTTCGCTTTTGCAATCGTTCAAATGAAAAGATACGAATATGGAACATCGATAACACATCTAAGACAATTTTGAAACTTTGTGAAAGAGAAATATTCAAGTTCTGCTAGTCAATAAACATAATATAATATATTGATCGCGAAAGTAACGAGTATGCTTTATATATTTGCTCTCCTTTTTTCATTCTCTTATCGATATTCAAAGATATAATTTGTAAATAAAATAGAAAATAAGAATCTCGTCGATCAAATGATCGGGAAAAAATGAATGATGAAAATAATAGAAAAGTATTCATTGTACATAAATTGATTTCAATAAAACCTTCAAGTGCGACCCAAAGGCACCAAAATCGATAAATTAACACTAAAAAAGATTTAGTACTCCTGACAAAAGGAGACCCGTAATTATTTCTATTTAATTATGTGAAAGATAAAATATCTGTGTTTGTGTGGGTACCTGTGTGAGAGAAACAAATGCATTTTCGATGGAAATTGGATGAAGATAGAATTTTCGGTCAGAATAAGGCTAGTTTCAATTCCAGTTTAAGCTAAGTACTTTGTACTGACGAGGTATCAGTCTGCTGGAACTAATTCGTTGATGAAAGGTGCGAACGTTAGGGTAAATCGAGAGAAGGAGATAGAGAGAGATAGAGATAGATTGTCTAAATACAGTCAAGCTCTTGTTTGCATGTAGCAGTATAGCACGGATCAAAGTCCTTATGGTAAAATGTGGTTTCTCTTCTACATGATGACAAAGCCATGAGGGAGGTATTCATTCGTAACACACGTTTCCGAATCTCTCGAACATTCATAGTATTCGAATACAAGAGCTTGATTCATCGCGAGTGCTTCCAACAAAGGGAGTATCTACCTTCTCAAGAGAGAAGTGAGTGTACTTCCATCATCAAATCGCGCTAATCTCGTTGTTTCTGCATACCTCTCATAATATTCAAATATGTTATTAATATAATAGTTCCTATTATATGGATTTCTTATTAATTTGCCAGTATCCTTTTTTCTTATTCCTAATTTTACTTATGATTAATATCACACGTAGCTTTAAATCGCGATGAGATTTTATTTTATTAATTAATCATTCGTAAGCTTATAATTAATTGATTCATTTTATTCGTGAAATAAGTTAGATCATGTCATCGCGTTTAATTAATTACAAGTTGTTTAACGATTAGTAATCGATTTATTTTATTGATGCAATGTTGAAATCATTATTAGTTTATTTTAATAGACACTTTAATATTGTAATTCTTTATAAGCTCATCTCAAATGGTTAAATATTATAATAAATATTTGTATTATAGTTATCGTATTTCATCTTTTCTTAACTTTTATCTAAAATACCAAACTATCTCTTTCTCTTCATTTAGATAAAAGCTCTTATTCGAGCATTAAGCAACAGAACTTTAATTTATCATTTCCCTTCATCTTGATTGGTGTTCTAGATAGTTCATATAATTTAGAGATTTCAACAGGAACAAACGTCTCATTGAGATTTTCTTCAGAAGTTATGGAAAACTTGCCACAAATTCGATACTTTTCTATATATAAACATTTTAATTTATTTCTTTTTTTATATTTAATTATATAAATAAATAATATATCGAAAAAGTTTCAAGAGAATGATACGAGTGCATAGTATCAGAAGTAGGATAATTTATTATATAATATTATTATAATTATTTATTTAATAATTATAAAAATGCGCGCCTGTAGGGATGCAACCATCCAGACACAATTTGAAAATGTTGCTTGCGAGCGTCATCTGATGGGACGGAATTTTTTTTAAGCCCAAACTGTTCATACACGTGTGTATTACAGGTTGCCTATTTTTCGGGCAGAAAAAGAAATCCGTACCAGTAGGTGGTGCTCGCAAGCAACATTTTCAAACTGTGTCTGGAGGGTTGCATCCTTACAGGCGTAATATTTTTCACGAAATTTAAAAACTATATCATCGGATTTTAATATGTGCAATGTATTTCATTTTAACCATTGTTATTGTATTGCACATACATATCTATTCTACATATATTGCATATATAATTCGTTACTTTTATTTGATCAAATTGTTAACGTGACACTTGGACGCGTCATTCGTGCAGTTTCCTCTTGAAACGGTAAACTAGGTCAATTGTCAGTACACTTGACCGTATAAAAAGTGCCTCGTTTATTATCTCCGCTATGAGAATACTACATTTCTTATATTTATTTTTCTTCCATTCTTTTCTCTCTCTCTCCGGTCTAATAAAGAAATTTACTCTTTTTATTTTTTTCCTTATTTTTTTTCTACATTGCTTTGTCGTGTTAGCAACGAGATAACACGAATAAGACGACGAAGACGACGACGACGACGACAACAACAACAGCAACAACAATAACAAATATAAAAGGAAAAAGATTGCACAAAGGAAATGGAAACTTTTTATTTAACAAAGCAAAGGAAATGTAATTACCGTCATACGAATTTTAGTTGAACATTATATTGTCTATTATTTACTACGTAATAAACTTTGTTAATAAATAATAAATCATCGATAAGAGAACGGTCCAAAAATTTCGAATCGCAATCATTTATGAAATCAAATTTGAACTCGTTTGAAAAGATTTTCCGTATTATTATTATTATTATTATTATTATTATAGTAAAAAATAGTATTTTGTTCATTTTGAAGTGCATATACACATATGTCGTTTACGTGGGTACATCTTGTCTTTATTTCTTTCGTTCGAGAAGAAAATAATATACATAAGAATAAAAAGGAAGAAGAAGAAGAAGAAGAAGAAGAAGAAGAAGAAGAAGAAGCAGAAGAAGAAGATTGAGAAATAGTAAAAGAAGATGTATAAATAAAAATAAGAATAGAAAAATAAAAAATAATAAGAAAAAGAGGATATGGATTTGACGATATCTATCTCGTTGTCCTGACCTCTGAAATGTTCTCCGCTTCGTTTGTCCTCGACAATCGAGACGTAAGGTCGTACAAAACTTTTATATCAGATCGTATTTTCTCTGTTAAAGCGAGAAAAGGTACATGTATTTGTGTGTATGTGTTCGTATATTGGGATGTATTCGTATACGGGAAAGGGTTTGCACCAGAAGTGATAGTCTCTTCTTTTGATCGTTCTTTCCTTTTTCAGATAACTCGTATACGAATACAAACTAGTAGATCGTTCAATCTTAAAAATCGATCTGGATACATTGCTAGAAGCCTTTTTCAACAAGAGGATTTATATTTTAAACTACTATTCGTCTATCTATTTCGTATTTACTTCCCCCTGTCTTGTCTTCTCATGTCCATGAGAAGAGAGAGGAGAGAATTCGTTTGATAATTTCTGTCAAAGGCTATTTCACGTTGATATTCTCACCCAACAACCTATGTGTTCGATTACCACTCCCCATGCCTTCCTTTATGCATGTTTTCGGGTTATGTATGTGTATACGCGTATGCGTGGATCTGTGCTGATATTGTGTTTGAACATATGTGCATCGTTCCAGTGAATTGGTACGAACATACATCAAACTGTCCGCGCATCGAGACGTTGCGGAATAATACAGTACATCGTTAAAGTAATGGTACTAAAATTTATGTCAAACTCAACGTGTTAGAATAATCGATTAATATAGTTCGACCATGGATAGCCAAGTATTTCCATTTTTTTCTTTTTTTTTTTTTTTAATTTTGTTGTTGTTGTTTTGATTTATATGTTATTTGAACTAATGAGTAAAAGAATATAAATAAGAGAATCGTGATAATTGCAATGAGAACATTATTTCATTTGAAAATGTATGTGATTTTTATTTATATTAGTTATGTACATATAGAAATGTGATAATTACTAATTATCAGATTTATATTCGGATTAATATATTTCATCTCTCCATATTATTTATTTTATATTTAATACAAATGACTATATTTATTAGGGATAATCGATTTGCGTATATATACGAATTTTACACTTAATCGGATTTTCCTTTGAATTCGGCATGTTTCTCTATCTAACGATTTATATATTATATATTATATATTGATTTATTCAATCGATTTTAATGGGAAGAAGAATATGTTTATCATTTAATCTAATCGTTGGAAGATATACTACAGACAATGTTTTTTTACCATGGTAATAGTAGTAAATTATTAATTATGCTAACGGGAATATCTTTTTTTTTTTTTTCGTCGATAAGTGTTCCGTTAAATTATTGAATGTTTCATGAAAGAACGATAACGACCAAGATGGAATACATGCATAAATATTTTCAGGCTATACGCGGACGCATTTTTTAACTTTTTTCTTTTTTTTTCTTTTTTTTTTTTTATTATGAAATATTTTAATCGATATACGAAGACTTGTGCATTAATTGTTTCTTCTTGTGAAAATGGGGTTGTAAAAATAGAAGAAAGTGAATGAGAGAGTGAGTGTTTTTTTTTCTCAAGTACAAGGAAAATTAATATTTGTAATTTTTTTGAAGTAGGTATCCATCGAGTATGACACTACGAACCTCGTTAATTTTATTTTCCAAAGAAGACCGCGTGCTGACGGATATGCATACACCTTTTTTTTCTTTTTTATCGACTTTTTATTACAAAGAGGAGGAGGAGGGGAAGGGAGAGGGAGGGGGATCAGGTTCTTGATGAATTATGATGGAACGGATCACGATGTATTACGATAAAACGTATCATCTTTCTATTATATTCGACTATCTCAAACTCAAGAGATTAAGTCATTTCATTATTTCGATATTATCGATATTTTTCTTCTATAAATTGCTTTTTACTTTTTGCAATAAATAATTAACGTATTAATAAGTATATCGATATTTTATTAAATAATTACAATTTTTCTTTCGAGATAATTGTTGGGAAAACAATTTATTTCGATTAATTTTGATGAATAATGTTCTTTGTTAAAAATTCGTTAGAAAAATATGAAAAGTTTTAAAAGGATTAAACGTCGTTGTAGATTACGTTGAAAAAAATGACGATGATTCTCCAAAATACAAAACTGTCGAGATATAAATTTAAAGCTTGGAAATCTTCGATCTAATTGAAAAGTAAGCTATTGCGTGTTTAACAAGTTTCAATTTCAAACGGTTCAATCTTCTTTAGCGATTTTATAGATCGAAGAAGAGTCGAAGATTGTACCTACGAAAAACTCTTCCGTGTGGCTATCGATTTTTCTCTTTTACGAAGTTCTCGTCAAACTCCTTAATACGTTTTACTTCCTAACGAAAGTTTTTCTTACAAACTTTCTTCTTTCAGGATGAGGAGGTGGATCTGAGGTGGTGGGCTCAGAGGGAGAAAACAACTTTTTCCAACTAACGATTTCGACAATTTTAAGAGAAAAGGATCGATCCATTTGGATCAATTTTATTTAACGTTATACAATGTTACAAGAGTAAAAAAAGAAAGAAGATTAGTGTCTTTTATTCTACGCGAGTACGTACGTACTTTTATTCTTGTCAAATTTTGTTACAATACTTTCTCTATAACTTCAATAAAAGACACTGCAGTTTATTGGATTATGGTTATTAACGTGATATACTACGAATAGAATAAGAAAAAGTTATTATTCGATTGTTTGACAATATTTTAAGTACAAGATGGATTAATCTTATTAGTACTTCGTTAAAAGTATTTTACAACAAAATATGATATTATCATGTAATGATATATATATAAAAAAAAATATATATATCATTTTGTAATTTAAAAGTACACTCGCGTAGTGCTTCTTCTTTTTGAAGATAATTTAAATAATATATCGAGAGAGGTTCTCATCTTAATACAATGATAAATAAATAAAAAGGTTATAAAGATATGGATCTGTGTAAAGAAGAGACACATATAAGCACGTAGAACGTAGGACTATAAAATACTAGTAAAACTTGAGCCGTTGTTGCAAGATCATATGACATGAGTGTATATAATGACCTTTCCGTGTAGAGACATATTTATGTATATATATATATATATATATATATATATTAGTACGCGTTGCAAGGGCTTTTAGTGTCAGTAGTAAGGCAGGTTTCGTCGAGCGAATTACGTCCTAGCTAAATATCGTTAGACTTGGTTATACCGATTTGCGTTTTACGTGATTTCGCTATTAACATCATTTATCTCTTATCTCTGTTATCTCTTATTAGATAATATCTTATATATGTGCCCATAATTAAGAAAGTGGTTTAAGTCAAAATTAATAAAAAATGAGTTTATCAGTTATTACGCATTACATTATTATCAACTAAATAAATTCCATGTAATTTGAAACTGATATTAGTAAAAATGAATCGTTAAATAATGTTTGTTATTTCAATATTGTGTAGAATTTGTATAGTGTTAAAGTATAAATCTTGAAATATCTCGAAACAAGAGATATATGACTTAGACCATTTTCATAATTATGGGCACATATATGTAGTGGTTAAAAAGGAAAAAAGGTACAAGTAATGTGTATTTCAAATTTCAGATAAAGTGCACAACTACAAACATTGCCTAGTTGCATACTTATCTCAAATTAACAACATTTGTTACTTGAAAGCCTGGCCTTTTTAGCCACTTATATATATGCAGAACCAATTACCTATATATAAGAGGGACGTTTTTAACAAAGTTGTTAAAAAAAAAAAAAAAAAAAGAAGAAACAGGAAAGTAAAAAGAGTAACATCTCGACCATATTCTAGGATGAGAAGAAAATAGTTACTGGCTAAACGAAATTTGTCTAAAAGTTTTTTTTTTTTCACGAAATTACCTTCTCCAGAGTGTAAAAACTTTTTAACGAAGAGGTAGAAAGTGGGGGGGGGGAGAGAAAGACGTTTGTCGTATGTAATTTGTTCATCGAGATACGATTTTCAAACTAAACTTTTCTACCAAAGTTGGAAGGACGTTGATTAATTACCAACCTCGTAGACATTTGGGTTATCATATCTTGAATATTACTGTGAATCGTAATTATATACATATATACGAGAGAGAGAGAGAGAGGGGGGGATAATATTGGCGAATGTATATTATCAGCTGCACGTGATAGAATTATGAGCAGAACGATATGGCATATGGTAATGGTTTTCTGGTTATATTGATATTGGAAAATTGTCGATTATAGAATATAGTTTATATAATGATGTCTCTATCGTTGAATTATACTGTCAAGTATCTTAGATTTTCCGGCTTGCCAATAGAAAAAGGATTATCTACGAAATAGGGGAGAAAAATTCAGAATGTATAATGTATGAAGGTTACATACATATGTAGGTAAATATATGACGAGTATATATACTCGATATATAAGAACACATTTTGTTCTGATAAATGAAACGGACTGCTATAATCAGTCCATGTTTTTTTTTCTTGAATCATTTCATAGAATTAATAAACTATACATTCAATAGGAGTATTTATCTTTATCTCTAAAGAAAAACCGACAGAATTAGTGTTTAGAGAAAGAGTAAACATTCCTTTTTCTTTTTTTCTTCGATATTTGTAAAGAAAATATTTGGTTCATATAACAAATTGAATACTCGGCAGAATAGAACGTGATTTATTTTCGAAACTATTCGATTTTCTCTATACGTGATATGCCAACTAAATATATTTACATGTGTTGTTATTCGTTGTTCTTACAATTTTTATTTTTCTCTCTTCGAATTCTTTCCGAAGGATAATTATTCGTAGCAATATCTTTCATTTATCCTAGATGAAAATATCTCCGAAGGGAATTTAAATTTACATATTTTAATACTTTTTTGTTTTACTTTACCTCTCTCCTTTCTCTCTTTAGGTATACTTACTATAAATAGGGAAGTTTAATAGTGAAGCGTTTTAATAGGAACGGACCATTACAGTTATTATAAAAGAAATGATTATAATTATGCTTAATTAATTACGTTAGATTCAATCTATGTATTTATATGGATAATTCGAGAATGCATGAATGATAATATCGATGCAATGAAATTATTTCGTATAACAAATCAATGTCAACATTAATGTCAGAATTAGTGTTGCATAGTGTTGTGCTTGTTCGCTTTAAACACGACTAACAAGAGACAAAAGAGGAAAATGGAATGGCATGAGCGAATAAAGGGATAGGAAAGAGCAAGAGAAAGAGAAATAGAGAGAAAGAGAGAGAGAGAGAGAGAGAGAGAGAGAGAGACACACACACACCTAGAGAGGTCGTATGAAATTTCAGCTTTCTCCAAATTTCAATGGAGCTGTGTCACTTTTAGTCCGACTACATTTCAAATGTCTTTGTAAGGCTTTTCTCAAGAGACAATCCCCTCTGGCAAGCATTGCCATCGTGAATCATTAATACATACATTCACTGAAATTTAGGCAGAAGCCTTTCCTCTCTCTCTCTCTCTCTCTCTCTCTCTCTCTCTCTCTCTCTCTCTCTCTCATTCCTGTGACGTTAGGTATTATTGCATATATCATATATTTACATGGAATTATTCCTCGCATTCGTTTCGGCTTTTTAAAGAATTTTCGCATAAATTTTGATCGTGTCAGGGAAGTATAACGTGAACATACATCAAATAAAATATATATGTGAAAAAGTGTGAAAAAGATTTTGTTGAAACTATTGAATAATCTAATTGATATTATTGAAAAATTAATTGTCATTTTTGATCGATCGAATAATTTTGAATATTCGCATTTTATGCTCGTACATTTTTTTTTTTTTTTAATAGATCAATTTTATTATAGATTTTTCTTTGTTATATAAACCATGTTCGGATTAATATCGGATATTTTCTATTCAAATTTATAAGAGGATTTAAATAACACGTATTTTTCAATTGTATTTAGAATTGTGTGGAAAAATATCAATTGAATCAAAAGTATTTGAATGAACGAGCGAATACAAATGATGATGCTTTTCACATCCAATTAATAACTGAGTAAAGGATCTGTCTGGTTTAAAAATAAATTTTGTAATGTTGAGGGGAGAAAGGGAGGAAGAAAAAAGCATCATCAAATGGATCTCATTTTTCTTTCGGAAAAAAGCTTTTCTGTGCTTCGAATCTCCCTTCTTAAACAAAGGGGGTCCTCTTATTTATTTATTGTTTTTATGCTCGTTAGAAGACTTAGCCTATTTATTCTTATTCTTCGTGAGAATTTTTTTTTCTTACTTATTTTGTAGTATTTGTTTTTGTGTTTTTTTTTTTCGTTCATAATTTATTCACCCAAATGGGCAAGGAAATATATGAAAAAATGAGAGACAGTTTCGATATTCATTTTTAAAAACATCGGAAAACGATTTGGATAAATCTTTTAATATAAAGAATTGTACTTTAAAAATGCAATAATCGTAAAAAACAATGGTCCTGAGAGAACGAATAGCATCGAAGAGAGAGAATTAAGGAGAACGTGCCTGATTGCATTTGGATTTAGAGAATTGGTTCGTTTAAACTGTGATTTGTGTGCTTCTCTTTCCATCAAATAAATATACCAATGATAATCTCATTTATTTATTTTCGTATCGTAAAATTAAACAAACGAGACGAAATCATCACGCGAAAACATTTTCCAAGGATCGATTATTTTTCTTTTTTCTTAAAAAAAAAAAAAAAAAGAAACAATATATTGCAGAATAATATAATCCATACTTCGTTCAATTAATTTGTCGTTATATTGAAGGATTGTTGAATTTTTGCTTAACTTGATCCAATTCTTTTTCCCTTATACATTTTTTTTCTTATTCTTTACTTATAAGAAAAAAAAATAAAAGATATCTCCAATATCTTAGATTTTAACGGAAACAGTTCCATTGTAAATATTAACGAGGCGATTGTTATAAAGAGATCGATGAATATATGATTTTTATTTTTATCATAGAAACAAATCTTGATACATAGACAACGAGAGAAGGAATATCAATAAAGAGTTTCATGCGACGTTTATTATTTATAAAGCCTAGATATATCCTTCTTTATACATACACAATACGCGTACGTTAATGCGCATATATGTTGTATTGGTTTGAACAGTTTTCTCTCCATTGTTCCGAGATGCACCGAATCGATCGATTCTGGACCGGTGAACAACGATAAAAAACATTTGTTGTCAAAAGAAACAAAATGGGGGGAAAGTAGAGAATAAAAAAAAAAAAATTGCTCAATTTCTGGGACAGAGGCCGTCGTCTATTTCCTTTTCAATCTCTTTCTCTCATCCCTCTCTACCGGTTTTCTTTTTCACCACGTATAAAAATATCGAACGAATCTATCTCATCTAAATATTTATACTATATATATATTCGTTATAAAAAACCGTCTATATGTTAAATTAATTTTTTGAAATAAAAGTTAAAATAAAAAAGTACTTGATAAGAAACTAAATGTATAATTAGGATGGAAAGAATGAATAAGACAAGTGCATTGTATCAGGAGTAGAATAATTTATTACATAAAATTATTTTAATTATTTATTTAATATTTATAAAAATGCGCGCCTGTATAGATGCAACCCTCCAGACACACTTTGAAAATGTTGCTTGCGAGCTCTATCTCGCGGAACGGAATTTTTTTCTGCCCGAAAGATAGGCAACCTGTAATACACACGTGTATGAACAGTTTGGGCTTAAAAAAAATTCTGTCCCAGCAGATGACGCTCGCAAGCAACATTTTCAAACTGTGTCTGGAGGGTTGCATCCCTACAGGCGAGCATTTTTATAATTATTAAATAAATAATTATAATAATATTATATCATAAATTATCCTACTTCTGATACTATGCACTCGTCTCATTCTCTCGAAACTTTTTCGATATATTATTTATTTATATAATTAAGTAAATAATAGGAAATAACGAGTAATATTTTATAGAATCTAAGGGCAGACGTAAAAGAAGTGAAGTAATACGTGTAGAACGTAACTCATGGGTATTGTCAAGTAAAAGGCAAAGTGTGGTAGAAAAGAAAGGAGGAATGGCGAATTGAATGGCGAATAGAATAGCAAATAGAAATGAAAAAGAATAGAAATGGGGTATGAAATGAGAAATAGTGGGAAGTTATATAAAAGCAGCAAAAGGGAGGTGTTGTACTGACAAAATGTTGCTTATGTAAAAATGTGAAACGCGAATAGGCGAATACCAAGTTTTCTCAGTGATAAGAATTTCTGTAAATAGAACGGCTGTATCGATATCTTACGTTTATCGACTAGTATAGTTTTACCTGTCAACGATATTCTTTATTTATTTCTTTCTTTTCATTTCTTCGATATACTTTGTATACGTTTTCGTTGTAATATTCTACAAGATGGAAATAATAATTCTTACTTTTATGTGTATCCGAAGAAAAAGTTAGATATTTCAATGTTTGTATAATTTTCTTTTTATCACATGTTCCTTCAAAAGATATCACTCTATTTAATCTTTATTAATGTGTGTTTCATCTAGTAGGTTACACGAGAGAAATTTTGTACTTTTTATTCTGTGCTTTTGGACCAAGATATTCTTTTTGTTTAACTTTAGCTTAGAGATTGAATATTATCGAAGATTTTAGTGAGGTAATTTCGCGTGTTCTGCCAGCATTGTTTGTTAAAACAGATAATCCTATTGGAAGACCTGTGCAACTTTGATATTAACTGATATATATCTATATTTTATACGAGCTGCTTTTTTTCTCTCTTTCATATAATTTAAGAGTTATGATTTTCATCGTCAGATTTCTCGCATGCAATTTAAAAGTTGATTTGAAGATACGAGTCGTGGTTCATACAATATATATATATCGTATTGCTATAGGAGGATATTTTCGATTCGGTTAATTCAGTTTTATCTGTTTATTTATCAGAGAGAAAAGAGAATCAATGCGTAAAAAATATTCGTAAAACTTTGTTAACGAGTTTGATTAAATTGTAATACGATCGGTAAACGATATTTTATATTACACGTTGAAACAACACTACTGTTAAAACTTGTATCATATATAATATTATATATAGAAGATAGAAAAAAAAAGAAAAATATTCTATTAATCTGAAATACCAATTATCCTATCGTATATATGCATAGGTATCGTGGTTGTTTTCGTCACCAGCATCACCGTTCTGTACACTCTACTTTCTCTTGAAAATCGATTTAAATTAATTACCCGTTAGCAAAACTGCATGTTGTGTGTATGTGTTTGAATATTGGTGTATAACTGTTTTGCACATAACATACGACGATTAATGGTCGAAAATGGTACGTCAAATTACGTAAATTCGTCAATGTTTCTCTTTCATCCACACTTGATTGATAACAATTAAAGTATTATTTAAATATAAAAAATGACTACTGACAAAGCTTTGTTTTACACTTGACAAAGATATGTGTGCGATTTGTTTTCATAAGATACACAAATTCAAATATGGATATTAAAATATAAAATTATATTATATATTTTTCAATAGCGATAATAACGAGAGTTATTTCGTTTGATATTTTCCTCACGTATGGGAGTTATATTTTCTTTTTTTTTCCTTCTTTTTTTTTCAAATTACACGTGTTTCATATCTTGTTTTATTAAAGGTAAAAATAAATCAAGATTATTTTTGATAATAAAATAATACACGATAAATAGAAATAATATAAGGGATGGATTATATTTTAGCAAACACAATTATACTAGGAAAAGAGAGAAAGAGTGTGAGAGAGAGAGAGAGAGAGAGAGAGAGAGAGAGAAGACGTTTAATCATGGTTCATACCTTGAAGATGAAAGCCGAATGAATAATTCATATTCTAAGATCCATTAAAGGGAAAAACATTTGTCGGTGAGAAGAAGCAACTCGTAAAGATAGAAGAAGTTTGCATAAGAAAAAGAAAATCAGTGGTAGACGACGAAACAAAAGTATGCAAAATGTCAGTCGAATTTTCTTTCATGCGATGAAAGATGTTTGCATTTACTTTAACGAAGAGATAAACAATATTTCGGAAGAGAATTAATGTGATACATGTATAAGTATAATAAGAATAAAAGAGAGGGAGAAAGATGTACAAGATGTTTCAATGAAATATTTAAAAAGATAATTCTCTTTGAAAAATTATTTCAATCAATAGTTCAACTTTTTTTTTAACAAATTTTTTTAATACGATTGTAAGTCATTGAGATATTTAGATTATTTTAATAAATTCTTTGCTTATCTACGAATCAATTGCTTAAGTTTTTTTTTTTTTTAATAATAGTAGCTTAGGTATATAATTTTTTTTCTCGCTAAAACTGAAGAGAAAATTAAGTTGTCCAAGGTTAAATATAGTCGTTTTTCTCGACTTAAAAACAAAAAAAAATATTTATCAGAATATTTATAATAGAGGGTTATTCGCGAAAGTTCAAAAGGTCCGTTGCGATGCAATGTAGAGCCAAAACAAACTCGAGAGAGTTGCATTCGTATTATTAAAGTATTTAAATCCACACGAAATTCTATTATTTCCATAATACAGCTAAGATTTATAATGTAGAAAATTACATCCCCTAAGATATTAAAATATCTTGTCATCAACGTGATTTTAACTCGTATCACACGTATACTAATTATAATAAATAATTGTTCACGCCTTCTCGCGAAGAAAATGGCAAATGAAATTTTCGTCGCTAACTTATAATTTATAATATTATTAAGTGGTAGAATTTATATTTAAACCTAACAATTTTTGTTCTATCTTACATATATATATATATATAAATTTTTTCTAATTCGGATATTTCTTCTTAACACGCGAGATCTTATTTTTACGATAGAATAAAAATCTTAGAACGAGATTCACGGTATATAGTTCTCGGTTCGTGTTCTAAGAAAGTTATTGTTAAATTAAATTGAACATACGTTCGTATTTACATTACATTATAATATTTTATTCATTTCTTATTTTTTTAATATAATCGTTGTGAATAAATATAATATATTTAATTAAGTTTAATAACGTTATTAATATTATAATATCCGATGAGAATCAATCTCGGATAAAAGTAGTTAACTTAAATCGCGTGTTTTAATAAAAAATTCTTGTATCAATTTGAAGTAACCTTCGAATATTACTTCCGGCGATTATTAAACACCCGAGTTATAGTAATCAATCTTTTAAACGGAATAGGGAAAATAGATTACTAGTATTGTCGAGTACTCTAGTAGACCAAATAAGAAGGATAACGTTAAATTCGTGATCGTAAAATGTTCGCGTGTCGCTTCAAATACCTAGAAAGGAAATCGCTGCTTCTTTATTACCATTCTGCATTTTACTTCGTGTTCTATACCCGTCTGCTATTTCATCTACCTCTCGCAATAACTTCCTCCTTATCAAGACTAAATTCACTTTTTCATGGATGAAACTATATTATATATTTTGCGAATATCCTACCATGATATTATATATATATATATTAACTTTATAATAAATTTCTTTGAATTTCAATTGAAACACTGGGTTTGTTCATGCATTATATTGTAATTTTCATTAAAACTGATTTTATGAAGAACAATTCTTCTTCTTCTTATTATTATTATTATTATTATATTATAAAAGATATTAAAATATATTAGAATAATTTTATTTTTAAATCAAGATTCATTTATAGATTTTTGTATTTCGAATGATTCTACCCGTTGAAATATGTTATCTTGGATATATCGTATATCCGTTAAGGAAATCAAGTTATGAAAGATTCAGGTTAGATTAATGATCCAACGATAAGTGTAAATGAGATAGATCAAAGTTTAAAATTTGTTCGAACATTTCTAAAACTTCAGTAAACTAGATTTTCTCATCGAAGATGCATCGAGAATGGTTCACAACAACTAGGAACAGATGTCCATTTCTAGGATCGATAGTTCCTGTTCGCGACAGGCAATAATCCAATGTGGTTTAGAAATTCTTCGATCTTTCGTCAATGCTTAACGCTCGTTTGACGTTGCTGAAAATGAGAGGAAAAGAAAAAGAAAAAATAGGAAACAGAGAACAAAAGGAAAAAAAGAATAATAATAATTTTTTTTTTTTCATAAGGTTTTCAAATAAAACGTACGTATTATATCAGTAATATTCATGAATATATTTTTGCATTGCACACGCTTGTGTAAAGTGAAATTATGTTTTATAATTCAGACAAATTTCAATTTGATAAAATCACGAAGAGAGAAATATGGATTTATTTATTTTAGATATGTTTATATTCCGAATAGTTCAATTTATTCCTACAAATTATTAATTCAGGATATTAAATCAGGAAAATTGTTACATCGATCATTTTCATAATTATTTCCAATGTAACGCAAAAAAACACTTCTCTTTCTCTCTCTCTCTCTCTCTCTCTCTCTCTCTCTTTTCTTCTCTCATATGGATTTTCGTTAAAGAAACGAGATAACAAAACAAAACAAAAAATGACAAGAAATATGCAAAAATAAATCACAAAAGTTTGTTCCGATTTCCTGGAAATTTTTATATGATAAGCGTATGCTAATTTGTAAACTTGTAAGAGAAAATAGAAAAAATATGAAAAACTAACAATGTAAGACTAACAAGTAGTTCGATTTTTTTCTAATTCTATACAGTTGTAGAGCTTCATCAGGATTGTACATTGTGCAAGTAGTAAGAGTCAATAATTTAACCGTTTTAAAGAAAACGAAAGAAGAAAGTTCATATGCTTTTACATATGTCTGTTCGTTTCTGATGGAAAAATCAAAATTGTATACAATTTAATTTAAAAGAAAAAAAAAAAAACTCTCGAATCTAATCGAGTTAAATAAATAATAAATCAGACGAGGAATGTTGGATAAATGATAAAATATACTCCTCGTATATTTCAAAGATCTCGTTTGTTTAAAACGTTAAAAACAATATTATCACTCGACTGATTTATAACAGAGAAATCGTTTTTGACTGTGCATTGAGAGAAAAGTGTTAACATTTCAAACAGTGAAATTCCCTTTCGAGAAACGTTAATCGCATCCTGTCGTGCCGAGTCTCAGTAAAAAAGGGGCAATGTCTACTTTTGTCCTTTTTCCGCCATCTTGGTAAACCTAGAGGGTCGGATTAATAAAATGGGATGAAGTTTCCCTGCGGTACCATCTTGAAACGTTCTCGCGTATTTCACAAGAATTCCCACTAATACTTTGTCTGCACACAATTTTTCGGTCAACTTAAAAACTCCAATTGCTATGAACAAAAAAAGAGAACAAATTCTTTTTATTTCTATTTTTTCATTTTTTTTTTTTTTCATTATACATAATTCGTGTATAATATTTAGATTAAAAAGTAATTACAATATAGTAGAAAGAATAAGAAAAAAAGAAAAGAAAGGAAAAGAAATGAGGTCGTGGATATTGACAAGCCCAGTTGGTTTTCTAGAATTCCATGCTAGTCGTTTGCGAATCGGCAAAAATGTTGGACCTTATATGATCGTGAAAGACGGATCGACGAAAGGTTCTTCTAGAAGAATGTCTCAGAAGCGAGCATTCTTTGAAGGTAGCACATTCCAATCGAATAGATCCCCCCGTGCCTTGGTTTAGCAGTTTCTATTTCAGAGAGTTCATAAGTTTAGCAGTATCGCAATATTTTCAACTATATCTTTAAATTGCTAAGAGAAAATAGTATAACATTTTCTCGTGATGTATTCTAAGAATTTTGAATAATAAAATTTTCGACATTCAACACAATAATTGTTTGAATAAAAATTTTCGATGAAAAAGTTATGAAAAGTTATTATCTCGATAATTCAAATCGTTTTATACTTGACACCTGAGTTTATAATTCACAATTATTCAACAACATTTACAATTAATGAATAATTCTCGATGAATAAGGATAATAATAAGTTATTCGTCGCGTCTGTTTGATAAATATTCAAGTAAGTATATCTATTGAATATACATACAATTTTGATGATCTTTATTTATGATCTTATTTCGCGAAGAAACAGATACGAAAGTTTTTCGAGTAGTAATTTCACCATACATCGTGCACGTTAAAATGTTTTAATTAGTACGACGGTATACTAATCATGGTTCTGGTTGGTCGGTTGGTCGGTTTTTCTTTTTGAAATACGATGAAAATAAAATTGAAAAACGTTTCTTTGGTAGATAAATGTGTAAAGAGATTATAAGAGAAAGGTTCATCTTGCACGTATACATATATATATATGCTCGTTCATGCTGTTGGTTGAATACGAGCTGGTCAGTTCTGGCAGATTATATGGCTTAGACTCAAGCACGAATCTGTAAAACGTGAAAGGAAGAGAAATAGAGAAATAGAGAAATAGAGAAAGCGAGAAAGGGCAAAAAGACAAGCTAATATATTTTCCAGCGAACCACCGAAATGTGTTACTTAAATGAGGTAAATTCTAGAAACTAGTTCCACAAAATTCTACTGCAATAACAATACAAAAGCCCGTTTGCATAGCATTTTCACGGTTTAATATCAAACGAATCGTTAGAAATTTGATTAGTTCATTTACGTTTATTATTTTCCGTATGTTTAATCCCAAATATTCTATACAAGTAGGTATTAAACCGTTTAAGGGCTCGCGTAGCTTTTAACTTTCAAGCAGTATTTGATTTTAGTGATTATCAGTACTGTTAAGAGAATAAAGTGGAGAAATAGATATAACAAATTTTTGCCTTTTATGGACATCCGAAAAACATTTTTGAACATTTGTAGAAACTTATTATTCGTTTGATTCGTTTGATGCGTTCATAAGTAGTAGGTGTATTTCTTTTGATGACTACTATGATAGTGTCGGAGTGAAATTCGTGATCTTAACGGTGTTGGTTTCTTCTATCAAAGTTAGTATCGCTGAAGTATCGTAACTCCTTCTGGTAATCGTTAACCGTGCTTTGTAACAAGTTTGCAAGATTATACTTTGCGAAACGTAAATGAGATTAAATAAGATTAAACGACTTTGGATCGTTTAATTTTTAATTCTATATTCTCCACTTGACATCCTTATTTTTTTTTTTGGTCTTTTTAATCCTTTTTCTTTCGCTGAAGTACACTTTAAATCTCACAGATTTTTTTTTGAGCATTCACTCTCGACCGTCTTTTTATTTATTTTCCCTTTTTTTTTCTTTTTTGTTGAGATGTTAAGATGCTCGATAAAAGTCAAGTCGAATTTTTTACTCGTAACATAATATATTTGAGTAAGATATTTATTATTATTTTTTCTTTCTTTATTTTTTAACATCCATTTGAGTATCGCTTGATAAAACATTTGTAAAGTTAAGCGAGTGCATTTGGTTACTGTAAAAGGGAGAGCTTTGTGTGGTAGTAGTATGCTTAACTTCTTCAAACTAATTCTAAGAAGTGTATCACTTTAATTCTAAAGTAATGCCAACTTGATTCTTCTCTAATGGAAAATGATAAAATTAGGTTCTTCCGATAATTCCATTTCTAAAGATATTGTTTTTTCTTTTTGTATTTATTTTGTTGTCTTATAAATTACTTGAAAATGTTAACACAATACTACTTCGTGTTTATTTCGAGAATCGAGAATTCGTTTATGTAAATTTTCCCGAAACTCTTTAATTAATTGTACCGTTATTTTTTTTTTTTTTTTTTCATCGACTATTTATCGAAATTCGAAAGATAGATAAAGGAGAGTCGTTTTTTTTCCAAAGTACATTGAGTAAGTTTTGAAATTAAAGGACTTTTCGTTCACAATCCTTTCTACGTGTTCAATAGATAGTACGTTTCCATCAATGTTTTCGCATGTTACCACGTGAGAATTGCAAGTTTTCGCGAAAATCAATTGGAACGTTGCTCACATAGAGAATACGTAGCAAAGTACAATCGTAGATTGTACACATTTATCGTTTTAGCTTTTTCTCTCTCTCTGTTGTGTTCGTTCGCAAATGTAAAACCTCCTCATACTTTGATCTAAAACAACGAAAGATTTATTCGTTGCATTTATATAGAAAAAAAAAGATCGTCCGAGTTTGTTTCGAGATAAGAAAATATACGAATGAGTTGACATTATTTTCAAATGTCTCTTTTTATTTCAGATATTGACGTTTTTTAAGTGTTGATATTTAAAAAAAAAAAATCTCTATGAATTATTATTATCAAGAATTTAATGGAAACAATTCGTTTTGACATTTGAAAAATAGTATCGTTGACACATTTATTTGCAATAAACTGACGTTAAATTATGTCTCGATAATATAAATTGCAATAATATTTAACAAACAAACAAAAACTGATTCGATTGAAACTTTGATCCGAAAATATAGTAAATCGAATCTCCTTAGTATAATGTAATATTTGAAATTGATAATAAAATGAAGTTAACCGTATAAACCCATCAATATTTGGATATCGCTTAAGTATGATATACATATACAATATATAAAATGAGAAGAAGATTCCAGTTTGAAAAGATGACGTGAATAACGTAACTTTCCATAGTACTCGAAGAAGAAGAAGAAGAAGAAGAAGAAGAAGAAGAAGGTAGAAGGTAGAAGGTAAATAGAAGAATAAAAAACTAGGGAGGAAAACAAAAAAGAAAATATAAGAAAAGGTATGCTGGTGGTGCTTCGTGTTTGAAAAATGATCGCAATGTAAGTAGAAGAGGAATATGAAGCATGTTCTAACGATATCGACAAGTCACCTGTTTTAAGGACGGATTAATCAAACTGCACTAGGTATGATTAATGTTATACGTGGAAGACTGGGAGAAATGTCTATGGTAAAAAAAAAAAAAAGAAAAAGTAGAAAAATTCTAAAAATGATTAAATGCATAAAATAAAATAATATTACTAAAGTATAAATTTTGTTCGAATGAAATTTCTATCAAGAGCAAAGAGAGAACGTTTTATTTTATAACTTTATTAAAAAAGAATCCCTTATTATCATTGTTCGAATTTCTGTCAAAATCATATCGAGGGGTAGACTTACCTTTAATAAAGTCCACAGCCATTTCAAGTCCGTAAGTGTCCCTGTCACAGTCATCGAGTATGTGTGCGCCGATTTTGACACCCGGTACAATACCTTCACCGCTATTCAGTTGATCAAGAGTGTAAAGCATTGCTTCGAGTGCTTGAATTCCACCTTGAGGCATGATAGGACCACACATTTCCGAATCTTTTCTTTCGTGAACCATCATCAAACCACCCAAAAGGAGATCACCTTCTACCACAGCTTCCTTTTTGATTGGCCATTTAATCTCAGGTAGGATAGATGAGTTTACCGAGCGATAATATTTACGCGCATGTCGAATCGGATGATGGGTCTTTGGATTTTCCGAATAAACACGATTCAGACGTTTAAATCTATAATAGAAAGATAAATCCTCTTGAATTTTCGTTTGGTCATTTTCCAAAACCACCAATGGTTTATCGGTCCAATCGATATCTCTTCTAGCCGAATTATCTTTCGATAATTCGAAAGCTTGACCGATCTTTTTCCAAGTGTCATCGTTCCAATCGATGACGATCAA
This sequence comes from Polistes dominula, assembly GCF_049000335.1. Lineage (NCBI taxonomy): Eukaryota > Metazoa > Arthropoda > Insecta > Hymenoptera > Vespidae > Polistes > Polistes dominula. The sequence continues at coordinate 4,636,584 of NW_028301164.1, read as the reverse complement.
CAAGAATGACAACAATATTAATAGCTTCATGACTTCATAATCGCAATCTATTGGTTTTTTTTTCTTTTTTACCTTTTTTTTTTGTTTAATTATAAGAGGTCTCAAGTATAAATTCTTTCCTATTTATTTTGGTTCCTATAAAAACTTGTGTTCTCTTCTTTAATGACATTCCACTTGAACAGCACACGTTCCAGTCATTTCCTTTTAAAATCGTCCGAGTTTTAACGACGAACGAATAATCTTCATCGAAATTGTGCGGTGTTTCGTACCGAGATTCGTCGTTGAGGTCCGTTGAATTAGGGTAAATCGAGCTTTAAGCACAATCGCTTACAACTGTGACCTCATTTTTGAGTTTCGTGAAATCGAGCAGAGGGAGTATTAGATCGTGTCACGTTTGTTGGATCGAACGTGTACCACCTTCGCACTTGGCGTGAATTTCGAATGAAGTTCGGTTTGAAAAAGGGGAGTCAGGGAAAGAATTTCCGATGAAACTTTCGATGAAACTTTCTATGAGACTTTTTTCTTTTTTCCCCGAATCTTGGTATTATTCTCTCACGAGGTTATTTCTTTTCACCAGTCACGAGGATTTTCCATCGTCAAAACACAATACAACAACTCACCTATATATATGTATATCAGTTGAATATTTTTTCTATTGTTCTTTTTCTCTCGTTGCATAGTCCTAAATTGGACTATTTAATAGATTATACTGATACACATTATTATCTACGAAGAAACGAAAAAGTTTCGTGTCGATTTATTAATTAATCTCGATAGGATGATTCTTTAACTGAGAAAATTGTACGAAATTGTTTCATTTAAATTTTTGCAAATTATGTAATTATTTAAAAAAAACAAAAAAAACGATTCGTATATTCTTTTTACTAAAGTAGTTTCATTTTTTTCTTTTAGATATAATTAATGTATATTTTTTTTGTTTCTTATCATTTCTTTCTCCAGTTGAAATTTAAATGCTACATTTAAGTGTTCTGTAATTTTTTGTTGTCTTAATCCTACGCGATAGGTCTTCATTTCTTTTTTTTTTTTTTTGGAAAGGTTCTCTTGATGAAGAGAATCTTAAGACCCGTTACTTTATCTCGTAAAGTTCATTTTTCTTTTGCGGTAAGATGAGAAAACTTGGCGAGCGAAAGAATTGTGTTTGATTTGATAAAAGCGAGAGCGTTTCGCGCTCGATAGGGTTAATAATTGGCTTTGTTAGGCTACACAAAAATTGTTCATTTGATTTTTGCTTGATTTAAAATGTGAACAAAATATCTACCTTATTCTTTATAATCAAAATGTATCTCTTCCTTCATTTATGTTTTTTAAACTTTTATTTTTGATCATCAGGATCTCGAAGACCTAAATGAGACTTGGCACGCGATATCAGAGAAAAGAGAGAAAGCAAAAGGGAAAAAAGAAAGTGAGAGAGAAAGAGAGAGAGAGAGAGAGAGAGAGAGAGAGAGAGAGTGAGTGGGATATCGACTGCCAAAGAATTCCAAGTAGAAAAAACAAAAAAATATTTAAAGAATAAACGTTTCATGGCTGGAATGAAAAAAAAAGAAAAAACGAGATATTTGTTCCTTCCGACGATCCGAGAAATATTGAAGTTTATTTTTGTTCTTTAGCAGGATTTTATTTGTATGAAATATTTTAATTTATTTCACTCATCGTAATTACATCTTCACTTTAATTACATTATCTCGTATATAATTTGATTAATAATATTTTGTCTTTTGAACCACGAAATATGTATTTTTACCAATTGAATTTGACTATCACAAAATGTTAATATATGAGAAGCAGTAATACGAAAGGAGGATAATTTCAAGATATTCGTATTTCGGTTTAATCTGGATAAATATGTAATGTTGAAACGAGATTGAAAATTTTTCTATTCCATCTCTATCCTCTTTTTTTTTTTTTTTTTTTTTTAAAGGGATCCTTCTTCGATAAGTGTATATTAGAAAATTCTATTATATTTCTCTGTACACGGTTCACGTCATTCGACTATGGATGAAAAGAACGACGAAAAGTTAGGTAAATCGCCAGAGGGAATGTTTTTTTCGAAACGTTTCCTACGAAAAGGCAGTGCTTGAATATTCATATATCTTTGTACGATATAGAATCGAAGTATTACGTGCAAACGATTGATACTTTTCATTTAATATTGTTTCTTTTTTTTTTATTCAAAAACAAAGAGATAAAAACAAATGATTTGTTCACATTGTTTAAATGTTCGAAATCGATGAGTTATTGTTTTTGAAATGATTCAACAAAATATTCAACGAGAAAGAGAGGAAGTCCAATGTGTACTACTATTTCCGTCTTTCACTCAATTTTCAGTAAAAGAGAGAGAGAGAGAGAGAGAGAATACCTCGAATCAGGTTAATCGATTTTAAATGCAGAGTAGACGAGTAAGAATATTCTGATGATGATTTGTTCAAATTTCTAAGAGCTTTGGTAGGAATATAGAATTCAAAGAATCCTCATTTTAAGTTACTTATTTTTATTCGATAAACTTATCCAAAATTAAGAACAAATATTTTCTTATCTTATTTTAAATCCACGAATATTAACGATTACGTTTTTTTTTCTTTTTTTTCTTTTTTCTTTTTTATTTCTTCGCGTTTCTCTATATCAATGTTTATTCATAAGTTTCTAAGCAACGTTCTTATCACAGAAAGAGATTCAATCTTTTCAACGCTTTATCAAATTGCCGGGAAAATCCTCGGTAAGAATAATATAAACTATTGTTCATAGCAAACTATGACGATTACATTCGAGACAAAATCATATTTTATTTTATGCATATATATATTTAGTGTAAAAAAGAAATAACAATCTGGAAAACAATTTTATTCGTTCGTTTGAGAAATGATTTTTTTTTTTTTATTATTATATCTCGAAAGATAAATTTTGCAAAATCTAGTTTGATTAGAATTCCTTCAATGATATTAAAAGAATATTCGATTACGATAACAATTTTCATCATTCATCCTTTTCAATGGTTTCTCAAACCATTTTTTTTCGCGAATAAAGATGACAAATGAAGGGAAGCCCTTTTTGATTAATTTACTCGATTTCACGTGATGAAGTAAGATATTAAAAAGGAGACGACTATCCTTCCGAAAACTTAGGAATATTGTTTTTAAAAGGAAAGAAACTTGGGTGTGCTTTGCCATGCAATTAAAAACTTGTTTTCATTAATCACTTGGTTGGTTATCTTATTTCCTATAGGTCATCAACTTCTTTCCTATATTTTGCGTTTTTATTGTTTGTTCCACTTTTTTTTACCTGTTTTTTCTTTTTTTTTTTTTAATGTATCTTTTTTGACGTTACTATAACTTGTTGTAGGAATGTACCTGTTGCGTCGAGAAAACATATTCTCTCTCTCTCTCTCTCTCTCTCTCTTTCTTACAATATTTCGTTGCAACTCGAAATGATCAAGTTTACGACGAACTTAAACGAAAATGATATGAAATACATATTCGAAAGTTTAATCAAATATTTGATCTAATTATTTGCAAATTTTATCTTTTATCTTCATTAGTAGCAAACATTGATTTCTATCAATTAAATGATCAATTAAAAACACATGAAACACGTTTAGAATAATTAATAAAATGTAGTGTTTGAAATTTAAGTTTGATGAATCATTTATTAAAGCCTACCCCACGTTTAACATTGTATTAAAATCACTAGGACCTATCATTCTTGAATTATCTATGTGAGTGTCGAGAAATATGAGCTTTTGATAGAATTGGGTAGAAAGGGTTACCGTTGAAATTGGATACCCTAATATGGATTAATTAACAATTGGTAAATGTTTGTTGGTAATTATCTCGTCTTTAATTAACGAGCTTGTGTTGAATTTCTCGCATGAAGAGATCATATCTCAAATATCGTGAAAAAATAAAAATTACTTTTACATATTTGACGTATTACAAATGGTGAATTCAATGTAATTTATGATCAGACATTTTGATCTTCATTTTCTTAAGTGAACTATGTATGAATGAATGTGTATATATATATATAAAATACATGTTCGCGACGTTTGCTGTATTAGAATATAAATTTACATATACATATGTATATTTCTGTGATTATCATCGACACTAATTAACACGAACAAGTATTGCCCTGATTACGGTGTCGCAGTCGATACGTCCATCTATGCAGAGAATATTAACTATCGAATATACGTAAAGCCGACCTTCGTAATCCAGCTGTTGTCCAATTATCATTTTGCCAAAAACAAAAGATTCTAGCATCAATCGATCACTATTGTTTGCTCTTTAGATTAGTATGTTTCTAAACATTACGAATTAACGATTACGTGTGTCAGTTCATCGGATTAACTAATTTCATTTGTTTCATTTTATTCCAAATATCCCTAATAAAATATAAATAATAAATGAAATTCATTAAACTTATGCATATATTATATATGTGCATTTTTATTCTTTTTTTTTTTTTTTTAATTAGTAAACGTCGAGAGAGAATCTTTCGAGTCTTGTTTTTAAATTTCTTAGTTAACCATTGAATATACATGCATAATGCATGAAAGAAAAGCCAATTTTCTTTCTTTCACTTTGTTCTTTTTTTTTTTTTTTTTTAATCGAGAATATCTTCTTCACGATTTTCATATTTAATTTGCATGATATTATTAAACGAAACGGATACAAATTTTGGAATGATAAAACAGAACAATGATTTTGTTAATTATATGGAAAATAATGTTCCCTATTGACTTATCTGATTATTCTTTTGGAAAAATGTATTTATTTAAAATAATATTATTGTAATAACATTAATACACTGATTATTATTACGGAGAATAATATTTTTTCACTTGGCATAGAATTTGAAAAATTATCTATCAATGTTGGAGACGAGGAAAGAAAGGTTAAAGAAAAATAATAGAAACTTTCATTCACTGTCATTCTTTGATGAGAAATGTCAGGGAGATGAATTGAAATGAATTGAATAGTGCCATTTAATATAAAAATATGTTCGCAAAAATTTGTATTCAAAGAATGAATATTCCTGTGAATCGATTCACAAAAGCTACATATTTGTTCTTTCTTTATTTTCATTTTTATTTTCTTCGTGATCTCGCATCGTTAAAGTTAAAACCCGAAAAAAGGGAAAACGCCGAAATCAAAACTTCTCTTTACAGCGAATGCAGAGTTTAATATCTTACTGTGAAAACTTTTAATTGACTCATTTTATACTCCGACGATTCGTAGAACAACATTTTCCTGTAACGCGAACTTATGTTTTAGTTCGTAAATAATATTTTCTCATTCAGAACATTACAAAATTTCAACATTTTCAATTATTTTCAAAATTCCTATTATTCGTTTCGTTTCATTTGGATTTTGTTGGAATTTTTTTTAATTGAAAATCAAATAGATCACAATAATGAAAGAATTTGGAAACACTCGGAACAATTTTTCGAAACATTTTATTATTTTAAAATTTTAATAATATTTTCATATTCCTATTACAAGTTTCTTTTTCACTCGTTGGAATTTCGTTAATTAAAAACCAAATAGATCACAATAATAAAAGAATTTGGAAACACTAGGAACAATTCAAACGGTCAATTGAAATACCTTAAAATCCAATACAGTACTTCGATCGAGTGCAATTTCTAACAAATTAAAATCGTCCGCATAGACTTGTGATTAGATACTTGAAATGTTATGACCCAATAAATATTGATCCCAGAAAATACAGAACATATTGATGTAGCTTCAGAAATTTGTAAAATAATCAAATCAATGCTATCGAGATAATATTTGATAAATCGACAACAATTTCTTAACAATAATCTCGTAATAATATGATAATAATAATAATCGTGCAAATGAACCGTTAGCGAATAAACTGCGACGAGTTTATCAAAACGGAAGCCACCCCTCGATCATAGATAAAGAAAAGAGAGAGAGAGAGAGAAAAACACCTGTTCGAGGATAGTGTGTCAAACTTTCTTACAATTTACGAATATCACATTGATTCACACATACTTATTCAACCTGTTGGATCTGTCTCTCTTGTAAAAAGCCACTAAAATCGATCGCGAGATCTACATGTTTATTTTTTTTTTTTTTTTTTTTAACACGACTCACATATATATATATATATATATATATATATATATATAATTTCTACAATATAATTTTTGTCGAAGTTGGGAGAGATAAATATAAAAACAATAAAAAAAAAAGAAATTAAAATGACGAAACAAAAAGAAAATAAATGCCGCGATCTAAGTGATAGAACTCACTCGTCGTAAATTTCGAAAGAAATAATTTGATTCGATCGTAGGATTGCACAAGCGAGACGTAAATACTCGCGATTAATTATCGAAAATGATAATAGTTGAGTCATTTTGATATAGTATCTTCGTGACATGATACCGGTTTCGGAAAGATACAACACGAGGAGCCAAAATATTTAGTGATAGTACGAGCGGCCGGTTCTCCGTTGTGACACCCACTGACTGGCTCCGAGACTGCATCAACGCTACCCTCTGCGAACGTATCAACCCTCCTCCTACTCTACTACCCTCTCTAACTCCCCTCCTTATCACCAATATAGTCTAGTCTCTCTCTCTCTCTCTCTCACTCTCCTTCTTTTTCATTCTTTTATTCTCTTTGTTTTCTACTTCTATTTAAGGTTTAATTTCGAATTTTTACTAATAAATCAGTATATATGTTTCAACATATTTGTTCTCAGAATTTTTTTTTACAATTTTATAACGTGAAATATTGAAATGAACTTTATGGAAACTAAAACTATGATATTGAGGATGGAGGATATATTTTTGTTTTGTGAAATTTAGAAACAAGAAAAATTGTTTATGCATTTGTTATACGCTGTGTTAGAAATGGATGAAAAAGAAATAAAGAGATGATATTTGAAGTGCAGTTGAAAAATAAAGTTTCAATAAAAGTTATTTCAGTTGGAATATTTGTGAAAAGTATTTTTAATGGGACCAGCCGAACTTTCAATTATATTGGATTTTTTGTTTGTATGATATTCTCTCTCTCACTCTCTTTCTCTCTTTCTGCAGTCTACATACATTGAGTAATTAAATTCATTTAATTTTCTTTTAATAAAGGCAGAGCTTGAGTAGTAATTTAGTTTAGATTTTATGCAAAAAGAAAAAATAATTCAAACGATACGCGAACATTTTGATGAAATACATTTCGTTTTCTATTTTTTTTCCCGAATAAATACACATCAACAATTTGAATTGTTATTTTGTAATTTCACAAATAAAAAAAAGAAAAAAAAACACAGGTATATACATATATACGTTTACTTTTATTTTTTATAATTAATAAAAATAAATTTCATCAAATGTTTAATCTTGTTATCTCGTTTATCATCGATGTTGCGGTTAATAATATTTTACATCAACGTTTAATATGCATTGATAGATAATATTTATTTATTTATTTATCCATATATTTTTTTCCTTCTTTGCGTTTTTCATTATTTCTCGGATCAGAGTTTAAAGAAAAAAAAAGGGGGGGGGGAAAAAGAAAAAAGCGTATAAAAGTACACACCGAATGAACGTTATATCTGCAAAAGTGTGACAAATCGATCGAGAACTTTCATAACGGAGACAGATCCTTCAGTTTAAGCCGCCGACTCTTGGTGATAGCAACCGAAGTCTCGCCTCGATGGCTCTGTCCTGAAAGGAAGTGGATAGGAAATAATGGAAGATCATAACGGATCGGCGATCGCCGGCTTTTGCGATGGAAAAATATTTTATTTTACACTCCACGAGAACTTTTTTCACTACAATATTAGAAAAATATCGATCACGAAATACTAACTAAGTAGTAAACTTATAGCTTATGGTTAAAGAAAAATTAGATTTCCTTTAGCTACTAACAATTCTTTACTTTGTCCTATAGAAATTTTCAACAAATGATTATTATTATTATTAATTATTAATTATTAATTATTAATTTTTAATAACCTGCATTAAACGATCCAACTCGATGCGATTTTACGTTATTAATTTCTTCGAGCGTTTATTAAACGCGACGAGAAAATGTATAGAAAAAAATGAAAGAAAAAAGAAAAAGAAAAAGAAAAAAAAATCTGAAACGAATATATCGTTTAATGAGGCCAACGAAATCGAGAAAGCAGCAAAATACGCGACGACGCCGAACCCCCTTTTTCATTCTCATCGCGTGAGGTAGGTGCGAGCGTGTTTTTAACGTTTACTAAAAAAAATAAAAAAATAATAAAAAAAATAAAAAAAGGGGGTAGAAAAAATAAAAAGAAACGAAACATTTTTTAGTATTTTATAGTTCCATTTTGAAGCACTCTCCTCGTGGAGGGTTGAAAGCAGCAACATGGCATCTAGACAGGACCGATTTTTCCCGACTCTTTTTCGAACTGGACAATTTTCGAGCTTGCCTTATCTTTAAAGGGGGATGAGGGGTGAGGGGAAAAAAGCAAAAAGAAATACTCTTTCGATTTGAAAAGAAACTTTTTCACATGTTATACGGCCTACTGTGTTGTTCACAAAAGCAAGTAGCCAAAAAAAGGGATTAAAAAAAAAGGAAAAGGTATAGAAAAGGATGGAACTTCTCCGTTCGTTAATAAGAACGTTCTATCCCTTTCCCTTTTCACACAACACTGTTGATATCTTGCTACTTATCTAACGCGCTTATCAAACACAAAGTGTAACAGCAGTCCTATAAGCCGCGAGATCCCATCATCTATTGCCATAGTGTTCATATAGTGTTCATATAGTGAGTGTGTTGGGAAGAAGTTAGAGTGCTTACGCTTGTGCTTGCGCTTAGTTCAGCTGTGATATCTCGCAAGTCCGACGACGCTTTGTCGCTTTCACGCGGAACGACCTCATTTTTCTTCTCTAAGGGAAAACCATTTCGTGCTTGTGCTGGTCGACGGTAAAAAGTCGATATAACTGTCGAAATATTGTAACGAATAGTAGTAGTAGTAGTAGTAGTAGTAGTAGTCTCCATAAACACCAAAGAACCGATTGAAAACTCGATACTCTCTTGATTTGTCCCTTTTTTCAAATGATACTTTAATATCATTTTACTTCTGATTATTTTTAATAATTACATTTCGGATAGATAGTAACGTTTTACCATTATCACACCTATCAGAATTATGTCAAATTCAAATATCTTGATTTTTATATTAATATTTTCTTTTTAATTGTTTTGTTATAGCAAATCCTTGATAAAAAAAAAAAAAAGTTAAAATTATAGGGATGAGAAAATTCTTCGTCAAGTTTCTTTCTGGTTTCAAGAGAGGAGGTCAATTAATCGGTTAGTTTGAACAAGCAAAAATTAGATTTTCACCGAATGGTGATATACTAAAAGATTAAAGCTCGTAATCCAATCTAATACTTTAAAAAGATCCTTCGACTAACTTTCTAATCATTTTTTCTTTCTGCTTCTTTTTTTCTTCTTTTACTCTTACTATTAATAGGTAATCTCTTTTATAGTTTCGAGAAGAAACTCGGCAATAAAATTATCTTCTTATGGTGTGTTCTTTTAACACAACGAGCGAAGTTTGTTGTAAAATCAGGAAAGAAAGATTTTATTTTTTATTACGCTTTTAAATCTCAAAAAGCACAAAAAAAAAAACACGTGTTAGAAATGCAACCTTGAAAAAAGCAAGTTTCGAGAGAATAAGGATGATTTGTTATATATAATATTATTATAATATTATTTGTAATTTAATTGCAATTGTACGCGTTTCATTTTAATGAACGAGAATTGAATCCTTTGGACAATATTAGGAGGGTCGAGCTAGAATGACGGAAAACCCTTGGTAAAACTTGGCACCTAGCCAGAAACATAATTTAATTTAATAGCGAACAAGAGGTAATTTTCAGGTTGGTGCGACATCTGTTCCTTACGAAATTATGTTTCACGATTGTGGAAGTTCGTTGGCCGAAAGTCGACTTGAAAGAGTAAAAAGCTCTTTTCCTATTGAACCTACAAAAGGAAATTACCCAATTTCGTATAACGCGGCTTTGTGTATTTCTTCTTTTGTGTGTTTCCTACCACCAACGGTTAAACCACTTTAACGATTCAAGAGCTAGACTGAAAATACTCTTCTCTCCACTATTTTGTTCAAAATTCACATTGATCGTAATTTTTTCAAAGAAAAATTATATTCGCTTAGGATTAATTTGATAAATAGTTTCGTTATAATTATGTCAGTGTATTTGAATGTTACACACGAAATAAATTAGACTGATAAGGTTAATTCAGTATTATTCTGATGCAACTTGGTAAAAGGACATACACGATTTGAATGTCTAATTGTAAGAAGTATTAAAGAATCCCTTTTAATCGTTCTTCAAAGTTTTCGACGAATTGTGAATTGCGGTATTTGTTAGAATGAAAGAGCGCTGCGTTAAATAATAGGAATTAATTCAATGAAAGTTCTCCGACGAGAATACTCATTTAAGACTAAATGAACTCAACGAAAGGGAGAGGGAGAAAGAGAAAGAGAGAGAGAGAGAGAGAGAGCATGGTACCGAAGCTTTAGCTGAGATCTTAATTCAGGTTGCGTTCGTCGTTTCATTGTTGGGTAGTACAGCTAAGGGGTTCTAAATTCGAAACTCTATCGGTAATTTGGCCAAGAGTAATCGCTCTGGAAAGTTAATAACATTGGTGGTTGATAGAATAGTTGTAAGGAGAAAGAGAAAGGTAGAGATGATCGTATAAATCTTTTATTATTTAAACCACTTTCCCCCTGATATTCATAAAAGAGGCATTAAATTAACATAGGTCATGAGGGCTTACAAAAATAATAAAAAAGAAAAAACAGAGAGAGAGAGAGAGAGAGAGAGAGAGAGAGAGAAAATTCATTTGCTTGGTTCGTTTCGATAAAAATCTAATCGGGGAAGGGGGAAAATTATTCGACGCTTTTATCTGTGCTTGAAAATTTTACAAATTTACGGTAGGGTATACCCTTAGATCATATCTGTTAAGAATATATAATTCTATGCTGTTAACGCTGGCCTAATCCTCTTGTGTTATCTAATCGAGCTACTACCCATAATGTTTTCTTGGATAATTTGAAGTGACTCCTTAGATCTAAAACACGAGGGAGAGAGAGAGAGAGAGAGAGAGAGAAAGAGAGAGAGAGAGAGAGAAAGGGAAAGATTGAAATTTTCTTAAGCAATCAGGAGAATAATAACACGCCTGGCGGTGGAGCATTTAACAGAAGTCAGGCTATCTCTCTGTAGTAGAGAGTAGTCATTCTTAGTAGGGAATTTATCGTCAAGGTGCAAACCTTCCGGCACGAATTTCCGAAGCCACCTCGCCGTCTGCCTTTCTCTTAGAGGAGTACCACCCTTTAAGTAACTGCGCAAAAACACGCCTAATCTATTTTCCATGCACACCCGTTACACTATAACAGTATTTCGAATGTGATTCCTATCGTCTCGAGGGGAAGGCTGCTTTAAAAATGGGTAGGAGTATCTTTTCTCTCTCTCTCTCTCTCTTTCTTTTTTTGCCCTTTTTTCCTTTTTTCCTTTCTTTCTTTCTTTCTTATATTTCCTGTTCTTTATACTTTTTTTTCTCTTTACCTCTCCCTTTTGTTCATACAACAGCACTCGTGGCTCCAATCCATTCCGTTTCTTCTACTTCAACGGGTTTTATATCCTTCCTTTTTCCCTTCCTTTTTCCCTTCCTTTTTCCCTTCCCTCTTCTCCCATTTTTTCTTTCTCTTCTTTTATTTCAACTTCAATCTTCAATCGCGTTTTCCCCATTTTTTTTCTTTCTTTCGCGCCTCTTCTAGCGTATTCGCAATTAAATAAGAATTGTTACCTCGTGTTTCTCTATCGACACAACTTTAGGTCAACATCGATTAATGTTACTGATCTGTTTTCAAACATTTCGGGAATTCCACTCTATCTCTCTCTCTCTCTCTCTCTCTCTCTCTCTCTCTCTCTCTATTTATCTCATGTTTCGGAAAGAGAGAGTGAGAGGGGGGAGAGAATTGCTTACAATTAATACCAAAACTAAGCGGAAAGTGGTAGAACCAGACAATATATTTCAAAATTGTATTATCGAAACTAGACTATTATATTATCCTCTATCTTCCTCCACCTCCTCCTCCTCCTCCTTCCCTCCCTCCCCTTCTCGTTCTCTCGTATAATTATAATTATTATTTCGAAACTGCTCTAGTTACGGGGAAGTCATCTCTTAAAGAGTTATAAAGGGTTACTTTTAAATCTTTCCTATCATTTTCCTTCTCTTATTTTTTCCATTCGTATCTCGTGTTACTTCGATGAAAATAGATTTTATTGAAAGATTTCTATTCGAGTAATAAGACATTCTTACAAATTAAGACTTTATTTAAAAAGAAGAAAGTAGAGATAGAGTAATGGAGAACGAAGGAAAAGTCAATTGAAAGGTTACTTACTTCCTGTTTGAAAAATACTTCGAATAGGTCTCTGCGTTCCTTTAAATCGTTTTATCTCGTCTAAGGGAAAGTGATAACTCTCTACCGATCGAACTAACAATACGAAGGGTTCAAGAATATTTGCGAGAATTTTTAAGACGTTTCTTTTTTTGTTTTTTTGTTTTGAACTTCTTATCAGTAAAACTATGGTACACAGATCAAAAATTCTTTGGACAATCTTCTTAAAATTTCAATGGAACTTTTAGTATAGATTTTTAATCTGATGGTTAATATTTGTACAAAATTTGATCTGTTAAGATTGAAGATCTTAAATAATAGTATAATAGGAAATTCGCGTGTGTTGGGAACGTTCGAATCTGCATTCATACTTAGATCTTACAATAAGTTTGCTTGACAAAGAGAATAACTGCTATTCCTGACCATTTGCTTGGTTTGTAATACTAAAATGGGTCTAATGTCGTCACGGCCGTCCAACTAGGAACTTTCCCTTGTCCTCTTATCGCTAATACACACACACACACACACACACACACACACACATACACACACACACACACACACACACACATAAACGTAAATACAATGGTCATATACTATTTATAAACCCTTACGATAAAGAGAATAAAGAGAATAAAGAGCAATCACATAATTCAAGGCTTACATTTTCGAATAAAATTGTACATTTTATCTTTTCTTCTTTTCTTCTTTTCTATTTTTTTCTATTTTTTTGTTGTTCTTTTTTATATTCAAATGTCTACGACACAAGATGCAAACAGCATCGTCGTTTAAAATAACTGTGAATGCTTTGAAATATACTTGGTAACTAAACGTAGTAAGAGCTTACGAGGTACTCGAGTTTATAAATAAAAAAAAAAACTATTACGTATTCCTTAATAATTTACAGAAGGTTTGCTTCAAGAGTCGTTAAGACGTTTCTTATTTAACTAAACAAAAAACGGCACGTTTTATTCACACCCTTTTTATAAAATGCCACTTTCGTGTGTATATTTCTTTTGCTACTTCGTCGATTTTTAAAAGACGAATCTCGTTAAACATTTTTCTCTCTCTCTCTCTCTTTCTCTATATATATATTTTTTGTTCTCTGTCCTGTATTAACAAAATAAAAAAAAAAAAAACAAAGAAAATAAGCAAACAAGCGACATTGCTTAAACGTTGTTTAAATTCTGTTGAATTATGATTTTACGCTATGCGGATAAAAGAATAACAAATTGCTTCAAAACCGTTTCATTTCTTTTTTTTTTTCTTTTTTTTTTTATACTTATTTTTTTATTCACTTTTTTTTTTATTATTTTTTTCTTCGGTTTTTTTTTCAGGTTTATATTTTTCAGTTTATATATTTTTTTTTAAAGGAAAAAAAAAAAAAATACGAATTTTTAGTATACCTCTCTCGTCGGTCCTTTTGTTTTATTTATTTTCAGAAAATACATCACGCGAAGATTATTGAACGTTAGTAGAAAATCGAAAGGTGCAATCGATAATAAATCACCAGGCTGAATTTCACGCTTGCAAACGCCGAATGGTTTGGATTGTTTGATGTATCGATAAAATATACTGTGTACCTATACATACAGACCAATATACACAGGGTGTTTTACATAACGTACTTCACAATTATTTAGTCACTTTTGATTCTATTAAAACAATATTTAATAATTCAAAAATCATCGGTTTCTACAGATCTTTAATAAATTGTGTGGTGTGAAAATCAAAGTTGATGAAATTTTATTCTTTGATAAGAAGAATTTAGGTCATGGGTATATTTTTAAACGACACCATATAACTTCTTCCTCATTCTATTCGCAAAACGACGTTGAGATAAATTTATTGGGGGAAGGGGGGGGGTTAAAACAAAGATACACTTGTTCAATAGTTAATCATTTCTTTGAGACAATTTTCCTAGATACAATAACTTCATTTCTTATGTTAGGAAACGTAAGCACGAGAACGATCATGAATGCGAAACATCCTGTATATTTGTGCTACAAAGTATAAAAGAGAAAGATAAATTTATAGAATATTATTACCATTATTATTATTATTATTATTATAATTATTATAATTATTATATTGAATATCAAAAGAGATTTATTTATCAAGTTCGACGTTATTGGATTTCGATGGTTCTTTTATTAATATTCGTTTGATTTCATTTTTTCTCTCAATAATTCTTTCTTCCTTTACTCTCATTTTTTATTCTTAAATAAATAAATGATTAATTAATAAACGAGACAAGTATATTATTGTGTTGGTAGACAAAAAATATATATATATATATATATCCTATATAAAATATATCCTACCTAGATAACCTCTTAATAAAAATCTTTAAATTGGTAATAAAAAATAATTAAAAATAAAAAAAACAAAATCGCCATAAAAATTGTGCTATGTGCTAATTTGGAAAAAATCACGTGAAATAAAATAAATTTCATTAAGTTGAGTAGTTTCGGAATTAGTAGTGGATAAACATATTGTGACACTGAATTTTTCTATATAGAATTTTATTCATTTATTCATTATTTTTGTTTCATCGGTTTCACGATTTTCAAATCGCCCTAATTCTAATGAAGTTTTCATTTCAAAAACATGTGTGCAGAACACATAAGTTAGAAATGAAACCTTCAAAAAAGCAAGTTTCGTTTTGTTTCGCTTTCAAATCAGCCCTATTCTAAAGAAGTTTTCACATAAAAAAAAAAAAAAAACGATTGAATATATATTCAATCGAGTAAATTTCTGTTTGTTAGTTGAAAATGATAGTGGTAACTCGTTATCGTTTCACTTCTCTTTAGAATTATTTCTGAAACAAACGTGCTGCGGTTCTATTCTCTCAAGTTATATATATATTCTCAATTTCTGCTTCTTTATCATACGTTTGATTATAGTATCTTATATGCAAATGTGGTGCAAATGTAATGAGCGTAAAATAAATGGACAGACAATAATCAAACGAAGTGTAAGTTTCTCTTTCTATTACGTGTGTATTATATTTAAACGAAGGAACATATTCAAAAGAATGTGAAACATACAAAACAATTTTCTTATTTATTATTATGATTAATTAAACAAATGTACTTTGGAATTAATTGAAAACTTGTTAACGTCTTATTTCAGGATAATTTTTCAATGTTATTTTACGCATTATCTGAATATCTTATCTTTAAAGAGAAATTAAAATCAATTGTGTTATTACTTTTATGCAAATTTGTTTAGAAAAATATATAATCAAATAGCAAATAAATGTATTATGACCTGACCTATATAATTTCTTAGAAATTCCAAGTGTAACCTACATACATTTTTAAAATTCATTGGTCATCAATAGCCTTAGTAGTTTTTATTTGATACTACTATAAATAGTATACTACCAGTAGTACTACAAACATACATAAGTATATCACGAATAATGAATGGAAATCTTTCAAAAGCGATATTTTCGAAAAGGAAAATCATAGAAACTTGAAACCAGTATCATTTTAAAGGGAAAAATGTACGTTTCTTATCAACCTACTTGGATTATATCGTTAAGATAAGATTCATTTTGTCAATATTTCCTAGAAATATGTCTGATCAATTTATCGTATAAATTTCATACATCTTCAAGCAAATATTTCCATAGAAAAAGATATAATGAATTATTATTGTTTAATTAATATACATTTCGTAGTTTTATACTTGTTCTGTTTTATTTATTCATTTGAAATCTCATCGATTTTTTACCAAAACACTTTTAAATGAATATTTTTTAATTAAATTCAAGCACTTCACAATATATTTCACATTGTATAATAATTATAAATAATTTCTTCTTTTTTTTTTATTATTTTTAAACTTTTATAAATTTTAATTAAATTTTTTTGCATGTTCCGAATATTCATTTGAAAAAAAAAAAAGAAAAAAAAACAAAGGTAAATTCTTCTTCTGACGATAATATTAACTTTTCCAATATCTCGACTAGGTTTTCCGTGATCAACTAGTCTGTACAAGTAGTTCTCGTTCGTGACCGGACTTGTCGAATCCTTTTGAAAGTACTCGCTCTAGAGAAGTATTCAAGAACGATTAGGGGAAATGGATATATTGTCAGGAAGTTTGGCCGCATGCAAACGACAGTTCTAGCTGAGTTCTTCGAATGGTTTGGTCTCGCTGCTTCGATTTTACCATTACGAGCGTGTGGTCGCTAAAGTGTCACGCACTCTGATGTATTATATACAACAACAAAATTATAAAAATTAAAAAATACAAAAATACAACTTTCAAATACATTTGTAAAGAAATTTATTTTAATGAGAATTCATTTGTTTCTTCGTTGGACAAAACTACATTTAATAATAATGTTATAGAATTAAAAATATGAATTATTTGAATTTTTCAAGTGAAATTTCTTTCCAGAGACAGCGAGTGACAGAGAGAGAGAGAGAGAGAGAGAGTACTGAAAATATTCAAGCGAGATGAAAAAGTAAAAGGTTTTGAGGGAAAAACGTAATTTCAGTGCTGAGGGGAAAGGAGAAACGGAGTAATATCGATTTGGCAAAACTTATGGGAAACGACAAGAAAGATACAAACTACAATATTTAAAAAACGACACGAAAAGTGCAACGATGTTATTCGTAAAAATAATTTAACAAATGTTTTACTAGTACGATGATAAAAAGAACAAGAGAATCAAATTGATGGAATACAAAACTCAACTGGACTTTTATGATACAACTCTATATATCTGAAATCATTTTCATAGAATATCATGAATGTATAATAAATCTTTCTAACAAATAATTATTTTACAAATTATTTGACCTTTCGTCATTTTTTCGAAACATCTTAACTAGCAAGAGAGAGAGAGAGAGAGAATAGATTAAAAACATTAATATACTCCACTTATTATAGAATCTAAGAAATATGATGTATTAATGATGTTTTAATATGCACATACTTAAACGTATAATAGATTATGCTTATCAAATATTTGACATACATTTAATAATTATTTTTTATTAATTTTAGTCGAATATATATATAATTAATATATTATCTAAATTTGTCCAGTAACCTATATATATATATATAATATATATTTAATATATATTTAACTATGTATATGTATTTTAATTAAATTCTATAAAAAAATTCAAAATTATAATATATTTGAGAATTTTAAGAATTTTGTTATTTATCGAGTACACTTTTGAAGTATTTAATCGTTCATTTCGAAATAAATTTCTGACGCAGTAACCTATCTCTGTGTTGAGATCCGTTAATCGATATTGCTTACGATGTAAGCAATACAATTTGTACGGTTCAACGTAAGCATGGTCGATCTAATATCGATGTATTAGAATATTATAAATGTTCGTTTAAATTCATTAAATAATTAGTGCAATATATAATCAATATACTTAACATTTCTCTTTAAATATTTAATCGTGTTAATAGTAATGAGATCGAGCATTAAAAAAACGAGCAAAACGATTCGATGTCGTTTCAAGAAACCATGTAAATTTTTAATTAGTTTATCAATCGTGAATTTTTCGATATTATCAATAAATAAGCAAAAAGATACATCAAATTCGCGAACGTTAGCTGTCAAGTGATGGCTAAAAGTCCAGTTTTTTTTATTAGGGCAGCCATTTAATGAAAAGAATCTTTGGACGGTTATGAAAAAAAAAAAAATTCATTTTCATATTTTTAGAATTTTCAATAAAACGTTACTTCGAGGCTGTAATATAACTTTACACCAAATATTTCATCTTTCTCATTCATCTTGTTTAAATTATTATTCACCAAATGACTTGTAATATCTCGAACTCGTTTATATGAATTTTTGTTAAAATGTTGTTTTATGCGTTTACGTATGTTAATTATGTTTTTTAAATTAATATTTTCAGTACAATATATTAATTTCTTTTTTCTCTCTTTCTACGCTTTGTTTGTTCTCATCGATGCGTGTACCCAGGTGTTAAACGTATGGGGAAGGAAAAATTTGCATTGGTTAAAACCCATTAAGTTTTCCTTTGGCGGCTGTCATTACGCTTGTTGCACGATATACTTTGCACCCACACATGTGGCATATTAGTTTATGTGATAATGAACAAATCAATCTCTCTCTCTCTCTCTCTCTCTCTCTCTCTCTCTCTCTGCTACGGTCCTTCGTATTCGCGTTTGCTAAAGATTAGGATCTTTTAAATGCTAATCAACATTTTATTATTTTTATTTAATTAATAAACTCATTGTATTTTTGTCATTTAATTGAAAGTCGAGTCCTCTTGCAGTTTTTTAATTAAATTAAATTAAAAGTCCAGTTTTTACGGTTTATTTTTTTTCCTTTTTTATCGAATTAAATTTAAATTCGTGTCCTCGCATTTTTTCTTATTGAATTAATATAAAAGACGAGTCCTTTTATTTTATATATATATAAATTAGAATTTTGTCTTATTGTTAAATATTTTTAATTAAATTATAGTCACGTTTATTTAAATTGTACGGACGCTCGTGACTTGTAGCAGCTTGCACAAAAGGATGCATTTGGATATACTAAGAGTGTAATTTTTTAAATAAAAATAATCATTACAAAAAAATGTGTATACAGCGATGAGCAAAACTATAAACATACTTTGTCAAATTTTTAAGAATATGTATATTGATTTAAGAAAACAAATAAAAAAGTTTTACTTCAGTCGCGTGTGAATTCTACGAGCTTTTCTTTTTTTAACTGCAATTGTAGGTAAGAATAATGATCCAAGACAAAATGAATACAAATCGTTTCCACGTTTGGCACGATTTCTATTTTTTAGTAATAAAATTAAACCCTTAATTTCCTTGTGTATTGCTCTTTAACTGGGTTTGTTTCACATTCCATTGAGTGCAGCCGATAACTTCATTTCAAAATAGTCCAGGCTGATTGTGCCTCCAGGACTTTTTCTTATTTTGATTATTACCCGTTATTTGCACCAATTTAATGCATGCAGCGTAACGAGCAAACGCTTTGATGATTGGTTATCCAGCTTCTGCTTCATGACTTTTTCCAGAGCCTCGGATATCTGCAGTGGTCAAAGTCAAATCTATCGTACTACTTTTACTTGGTGTAATTTTCAATGGAACGACGAATAATAAATTTCAAGTTTTTATCCTTTCATTCTTTCATACATTCTTGTTTTTTAATGATATCATCAATTGTTCGTACATTCCATTAATTATTCAATAATTACAGCTTTTTTATCTGGCCTTTACTTTACGACTTTTTATATCAATTCTTTTTATATCACTTTGTATATATATATATATATTAATTTATTGAGTTTTCAATGAAAATGTTAGGAAAGTAAATTATTTGATATATATCCCGCTTTCAAAATTGATATCAATAGTTAGTAAATCAATTTTACGATCCCATAAACTGTTGATAACTAATCGACGCGAATTATTAACTAACTGTTGCTAACTTGTTATCTTAGGGCAATCTGTGAAAACTTATCGATTTATCCTTGAGAATGATTTAATATCTTACCGACATCTGGTAACTTATCAACGCGTAGTAGAAATTGTTCTTATCGACATAGAAATTCAATAATTTTCTATTTTTTTTTTTTTCAAATTTCTTTTTTTACAAATTTTTCGAGATGTTTTAAGAACACAAATCATTAAATTCAATTGACAGATTTTTGAAGATTTTGATCTTTCAATGTAAAATAGACAAATAGGACATCAAAATTTCGTCATTTAGTTACAAAAATATCAGTTTTCAACAAAATCAGGATATTCCAGTCGTTTATTTTCGTGAAATACTTTTGATAAAAGCACGAACATAAAACTCGACATTGTAATATATCCTCGTCGTTCCAACCTTCTCTATGCACGAATCGTGGGATTTCTGTGGTAGAAAAAGAATGAAGGAGAAAGATAAATTGGATGGAAAGTGCAGAGGAGAGAGTGAGAGTGTGTATATGCGAGAGAGAAAGAGAGAGAGAGAGAGAGAGAGAGAGAGAGAGAGAGAGAGAGCGAGAGAGAGAGAGAGAAGGGGTGAGAAAGTTTATGCGCATTCACGAAAAATATTCCCCTAGCATGCATAATCAGAATAGAATACACTTCCATTAAGTTTGTATCATCTATTCGCGAACACTTTCTGGAATGACTTTTGTATAATAACATTTTTCTTAAATCTTAGTGAATAACTTTAGACACTACCATGTTCGTCAAAATAAAGTTCGATCTTTTAAGACGTGAAGCATAACGTGATTCACGGTTTCAACGATGCTCGACAGTGTTTCCCTCGTAACTGTCGGAAGTTCATCGTTTTGGCGTTTAACGTTGATAGCTTTCGAAGATCAACCGAGCCATGTGGCGAGAATGTAAGTCGAGCGAGAATATTTAAACGAAGTATGTTGGAGAAAATGTGGTATAAGGTAGAACACACGAGTAAACGTACTGGTAAACTCCAACTAACTTATATTCAAGTAACTTTAGTGCTTGCAGTTTTATGAATGTGCCCCTATTAAGTTGGACTATTAATTTTTCTGCATATTAAAAAAGAAAAACAATTTCCATTCGACAGAACTCTATAGTCAGATAAATTAGGTTTATCAAAAAAGGCTTAGAAACGTAATACAACAGATCAACTCACCCTTGATAAAATCTACCGCCATTTCTAAGCCATAGGTGTCCTTATCGCAGTCATCGAGTATATGTGCTCCTATTTTGACCCCGGGGACGATCTCTCGTTGATTGAGCGTGTCCAGAGTGTAAAGCATGGCTTCTAATGCTTGGACACCACCCTGAGGCATAATAGGACCACACTTCACTGAGTCCTCTCTTTCGTGAACCATCATTAAACCTCCTAAAACGAGGTCACCCTCAACCACTGCGCTATGTTTCACTGGCCACGGAGGTTTATTCGTTGAGTTATGATCATCGTTAATCGATTGTTTGTTCACCGAAACATTACCTATCGTTGTCTTTTCCAAAGAAACCGTACTCAACCATACTGAACTTGCACTCGTCGTATTTTCGAATTTTTTATCCATTGTATTCTCATCAATCGATATTGTTGTAAAAGTATCGATCGACTGAGAGGTTACAACGTCAGAAAAGGGATAAGTAAACCCTTCGATCTCGACACTGGAAAATGATCGATCGGTCAAACTATTCGGAATTCTGCTCGTCCTTTTGGATTTCTCCGTCATGGAAATATCCGTCGTTCCTCCCATGGAATTTCCTCGAGGCGAATAAGTTTCCAAGTTTTCTTCTTCGGTTATTGTGACCGAATCAAGGAGTTGGTTTCTTATAGATGTATTGAAGTTTGTTGACAAATTTATCGTCGGGTCAGTATTACTTTCGATCTTCTCAGTTGATTTAAAACGCTTCTTTTTTGACAATAATAATCTACTCGATTTGGTAGATTTTTTGTTAGAGGATACTTCTTGTTCGGTCTCTTTTAAAGTAGGTGGAAAACTCGATGTGAATTTATTTTCGATTATTGGAAGCTTCATTCTATTAACTTCCCCTTTATAGTCGCTTACCTCAGAATTTGTTCTTTTAATAGTTTCTTTTCTTTCATCCGTGATAATATTTGGGAACGTTAATGGCGTCAATTTAGGAAGATCGTTCAACGAAATGGTCGTATTTTCTACCATTTGTTCTTCGTCCTTTAACCAGAATTTTCTTTGAGAATCTTTACTTTTTATCTTCTTCTCGTGGTAACGCCTTTTTCCTTCCCCCTTCTCCTCCTCCTCCTCCTCCTTCTCCTCCTCCTCCTCCTCTTTCACCACTTCCTTCATCTCGTGTCCGTTCCAATCGCTACTTGGATCATCCCTTAGTTCTCCGCCTTTCGTATCCTTTGGAAAATAAGAAGTAGAATAGTCGACCGGCCTTGGACTGACGAAATCTCCAGAAGGATCGCGTACGTTCCTTTGAGAGTCCTTGAAAGACCGAACTTGTGAGTCGATTTCGTGGATGGACATCCTACTCGAATTTAACCGATCCGAATCTGATGTCGTATCGTCGTATTTCCGATTTTCCTTCGAATTCCAGGAGGATACCGTGTTATCCTTGGAAACATTCACGATTCTCGTAGATGTAACTTCTTTTTCTTGATCCTTTCTATTCCCCCCATTCTTAATACTCGGAGGAACAATCTTTACGGTTTCCTCCTCTTTTTTCAAATAATTTATCGGAGGCGAAAGTAGAATCGTTTCTTCTCCATTTTCTTCCAGATCTGAACTTACATTTCTCATTTCTTTTCCCGTAACATTTGTCACTTCCTCGTGCGAAAACGTATGACCACCACCACCACCATCACCACCACCACCTTGACCTTCCTCTTTCAAATAGTTTTGCAATGATCCTTCCGTAAGATCAAAGTGTCCTGTCAATTCGAAAAATTCTTTACCAGAACGAATTTCTTTTTCTTGAATTTTCCTACCACCGTAGGATTTGATTTTTTTTGATTCATCTTGTTTTTCTTTGGAAAAGTTCCTTGGAACGACTACGTTCACCTCTTTCTCAGAATTTAAATCCAAATATGCCGTTTCATTTTCTTCTTTTTCCTTCTTATCTTCACTCAAATTTCTTCTTTCTATTCTTTCTCTCATTGTTCCAACTTCTTTGTTCTCAGTTTTCTTTTTCAAACGAATTTCTATTGCATCTCTTCTTACTTCTCCTTCTTCTTCTTCTTCTTCTTCTTCTTCTTCTTCTTCTTCTTCTTCTTCTTCTTCTTCTTCTTCTTCTACTTTTACTTTCTTTAACTCGGAATTATCTTCGTACCAAAGACCAACCGTATCTTTGGAGACTTCTTCACGATCTGAAGACATCACCGACGAAGCTTCTTCTTCTTCTTCTACCTTAGATTCTCGCGTTTTCAACTTAATCGTCTCTTTTGTCGTCGGATAAGAAGGAACAGTTGCATCATTTGAAAACTTATCGACATTTCGACGATCTCGAATGAAACTTTTCACGTTATTCTCCTTTAAATACTTTCTTTTCTTCATATTCTTTTGCATATCGCTTACTTCTTCTTCATTTCCATGAAAAGAATTTGTTTTCTTTTCTCCTATTTTATTTGCATAGTCCTCTTTCGGTCTTACGATTATACGTAATTTATTTTCCTTGCTAATCCTCAAATCTGATTTTGTTTGGTCGTTCGTCTTGATAGAACATTTGCATTCTCTTTGTTCTTTCGTTTTAAAACTGTCAAACGATTTCATGAAACTTTGACTATCCTTAAATCCAGATGATTCTTTTATATAATGTAAATGTTGAATTTGATCATTTTCGTATAATTTATCCTTGTTCCAAGTTTCATAAGATTTGTTCAAAATATTTTGTATATCCTTCTGATCGTTTCCACTGTTAATAATGCTCGAATTATATTTTCTTTTATCCATCGGATAAAAATAAAAATGTCTATCTTTTTTCTTTTCAGACAAGAACTCGTCGAGTTCGTTTAAAGAAAATAATGCCTTACGAGAAGAAGGCAGTACGTTGGATTTCTCGCGGATGGATTCTCGTTTTATCCAGGTACCGCGAAGAATCCGAGAGGATCTTGGCCCTTTCAACCCAAACCTCTCGGACTCCGTGCCCTTCGATCCAGGTTCCTTTTTCCGATTCCTTGAAGTCCGTTGTACGGTCATCGAGTTATTAGAATTCCGATCTTCCTCGGATCGAGAGAATTCCACGTTATTTCTCTTCTCTCTTTCTGTGATTTTCCTTCTATTTCTCTTTTTTCTACCTCTTGATTTAAGGTACTTTATTTCCTTCACTCCATCAAATGCATTCATTGGAATAATACTCGCTAATCCGGATTTGTTTTCCATTATATACTTTTGATCCTTCTTCCATACTTTTCTTTCTTCTTTTTTCCTTTTTCTCAACCAAAAATATCTTTCCTTAGGTTCTACTTCAATCGTCCAATAACGATTTATATTCTCATCGGATAAATCGATCTTATCATTTTCATAACTAGGTGTTACGATATAACTGACATCACCTTTATCAATAGAGTAACCTTTGTTATCATCGTCGTAATTAAAAGTCCTTCTTTCTTGTGCTAAAGTAAATCTTAATATCGATAAAATCGTTAAGATCGTACGAATCGTTCGGATCTTCAAGTTGATCCTCCGATTGGCCGAAATGGCCGAAAATCCTTGATTTCGAGGCATCACCGATCCTCACCGATGCAAACTCGAGCATTGCTTGATTTCTGAAAATGTTCAAATCACCTTTATTAGAATTTTATTCAAGTATTCTTCTCCCTTTCAAATCACTAATATTAAATATTATAATGTTCAGGATCATTTTTCAAAATTATTATTCATTTGTCTCGAAACTTTGTACAAGAAGTAACCAAAGTATCTTTATCAAATATTCGATTGAATTATTTAAAAAGAAAAGAACTACTTTGATTTTACAAATATATTCAATTAAAATACTATTATATACCATTGTAATTTTGTATTTCTATTTTGACATAAGTAGAAACTTATCTAAAAGTTAGATTATCTATCTGCATATACGCGTATAGTTTCAACTATACATTAAATATCATTTCAAACTTCGAAGGTAACTTTATTGTAAAGATAATGTCGTTAAGATAAGTATTTGAAATAAGATAAACTTTGATGTGTGTTAGATCTTTCAGATCTATGATTTTCTCCAAGACAATATCAAATAAAAAGATCGTTTTCTAAAGCAATCCTCCTCCTCCTCCCCCATTCCTGTTCGTTTCTTCTTTATCCTGAGAAAAGAATGATAAGAAGAAAAATATAGGAGAAACAAGAGAAAGAGAGAAAGAGAGAAAGAAAGAGGAAGAAGAGATTTATAGAGCATCGAGTTACGTGCTTCGAAACAATGTAACTTGTTTCTCGGAGTAACTTGTGAAATATAACCAAGCGAAATTCATGTTATTTATCGAAACTTTGTGGGTTAGAATTTCGTCATAGGAAACGTCGCTATAAACTGTCGAAGGGATTCCAAGTAAAGTGGACTCTCTTCGTTCAGTAATCAAAACGGACGTTCATAAAGTTTTAACTGGCTGAACGAGCGAACGAATGAACGAACGAAGGAACGAGAACGGTAACTCGAATGATACATTTCAACCTATATACCACCTAATTGAACATGGCCAACTAGATAGATTGCTTAGACACAACCATTTATTGCATTCAAACCTGTACATGTATGTAGGAATACTATTTGTATTATAGGAATCAACGAAACGTATAAATATCCATTTAATTTTACCAACGAATAAATTTCTTTTTTTCTTCTTTTTCTTTTTGTATTTATTATTTCAGTGTCGTTACTGTTAAATAAGTTGTATTATTGGTAATAGCTTTTTTGCAAATAAAATTTAGATGTCGGGAAAAAGGTTTTCTTTTTATACATTTTTAAGAAACCATAATGGACAGACAAATCACAAGCTTTATTTAAAGTTGCTTATTTATTTTTTATTAATATTGCTTATTTAAAGTTGCTGACGTCAGTCAATATGTTTCATCTCGATATAAAAGGGTCATCAAAATTAAATAGTAACATATCAAAAGAGGTTGATATTCAATTCGAATTATTGAATCAAATCTCAAATATTTATTTTCCTCTTTTAGCTATCAGATGTGGTCAAATATTTGTCTCATTTATTTATTATTAAAAAGAAAATAACAAAGAGTTGTAATTAAAATATAAAATACTATCTTTTCTTAAGACAGCTGATAAACATGTTGATTTAAGATGATCTTATCTAATATATCATCGCATTAATTACGTCTTGATATTTATAGTAATACGTTGGTTCGTCATCAATTAAACCGCGAACGTTTAGATACGACACTTTAATCTTATCCGTAAATTCCAGCTTCTCGCGTTGAGAAACGTCGGCGACGTGAGAGAAACGCGAGTTGGCTGATCGATAATTTCGTACGAGCTGCTTATTCCGGCAACACACTCACACACACACACATAATTTGAGGTCGAGTCACACATAATTTTAATTACTTCGATGGGTAATGGCTTTGCATATATGTATGGTATATGATCATCAACCACGAAACTTGACAAGCATTATCGATTGCAAGTAATTATGTCATGTAAAATGAATTTCACTCAGATCGTGAGAATCACTTCAATTGAATATAATTAAAATTTCAAACTTCATGTTTGTTTGTATGTGTGCAAATTATAATTAGTAACGACGATTGATTCTTATGTGGTTTCTCTTTTGTATTATATAAGCGACTTATGAACTTTTAACTGACATATTTAAGTCGAGACAAAAATTGTTATAGTTAAAAAAATTATAACTAATATTTGAAACTGTTAATTTATTATAACAACGGAAAATGATTATCATAGATGGATTTGAAATTTCATTTGAATACGTTATAAGGATAAACTCGTTTGCTACGCTAACGTATCTTGAATTTCATTTTCCTGTGAAAACTTTGCAAGGTAACTTATCTCTTCTCGCGTATATAGAAAAAAAAAATCCTTAAATTCAACATGATTTGCGCGAGAACACGATGGATGGATGGATGGATGGATGGATGAAGAAGAGAGAAGAGAGAGAATCCGCGGGTTTTAGTCGAAAACCCGGTAGAGAAAAGTCTCAAACTCTTCTTAAGTTTTTCGCACATGTTAGGCATTGGATGAGTGATGAATGGCGAATTATACGAGGAAGAACTTTCTTTTTAACGCTTGTGTGCTTTATTTAAGACTGTATATATTACTTCTTTGTATAACTCCTTGATATCATCTTTTGTAATAACGAGTTTTATTAGTCGACGAGGAACCTAATTAATATCAGACAAAAATTTATTTACTTCGTCGTTAACTTTTTAGTCTATAAAGTTTTGCAGTACTTTCAAATATTACAGCAGATGCACAAATTTACTCTTTCACGGATAACTCTGTTTTAAATTTTTTAAAAGATACATAAATTTGTTAAAAAAATTTTTTTTTTTTTTTAAGAATAAAATATAAAATATATTTTGACGAAGCGTCGTCTTCGTATCTTCGACGTGACTTTTTCGTTTCCCAGATATGCGATTTGCAAATTATGCCAACGTATATTATTACATTGCGCATGGATAATGGTGAATAGTAAAGGAAAGTAATGTAATAAAATTTAACGACTATACTAGTTACTTTTGTTCATTCCCATAGAGACCAAGAGAACCCTTGAGTCCTTTCAATTCTATCTCCATACCTTTTTCTTTTCTTTGTATTCCTAATTAGCTCATTGAATCATTTCAAACAATACGTACAGAATATCATTGAACAAAATTTTTTTTCTTACAATTAGTATAATATCTATATATATATATATAGAATTTAAAGAATAATTAAATTTAATTAAAAAGTAAGAAAATAATCGGTCTGTTTAATCAAACCAAGTTTAGGATCTATGAGTGATCATCCAACAAGCAAAGAATCCGTTTCTTTCTTCAAACTTTTTTTCGCCACTTGATCAAATAAAAAAAGAAAAAAGAAATAGAATTCTTGTCAGGATCATCGAAAAAGGAGCCTTCGAGAAGTTTGCAAACATACCGTTTGTGAGATATAGCAACGAGATTTCTACTATAAGGAACGAAGTAAGATTACATTTGCCATTAGTTGGGTAGGGCTTTAAGTTTGATCGACGATTGGAACGTGTTTCGAAAGATAATTTATTTCTTAAATGGATGTAAATAATAAGAGAAAGACATAAATTGTTTTTATATATATATATATATATATATTTATCTTTTTTGTGAAAAGAATTTATAGCACGTTATTTTATCTGGAACGAACGATATCGAACGTTTTCGCAGATTTAATTTTTTGTTATTCGTGACCAGCACATAAATTTGCCCAAAACGGTGTTTCGTGTAATTTTATTATGTTATTTTTATATTTTAATAACTTGTTGCCAAATTTAATAAATACTGGACAATGGACAGGAATATAAAAGGCAAAAAAAAAAAGGAGGGAATAACTCTGTCTCCATGAGAGAGAAATTTATAATTTTAAATGGAAAAAATGTATCTGTTGGATATAAATATCATATACATAAAATATCAAAATTCAATAAAAAAATTCTACCTATTATTTTAGGGCTCGGATCTTATTATTACCATTTTATTATTATTATTATTATTATTATTACTTGAAATTAATGAACATTACTTTTCAAGTAATAATTTTTCCACGTCTTTTTTTTTTTTTTTTTTTTACAAAAATCTTCTCTTTTGATATTTTTAAGTACCCATTTAAAATAAAGAATAAAACAATATCGTATCGTTTGCTAGGTTTATCTTTTATGTTAGCAAATGAATTCTATTATTTGCATGTCACAGATAATACAAACGAAAATAAATGTGCTAGATAAAAAAATAGAAAATGAAAAAACACTCGTATCATTTTAGGATTTGCGTTTTTGTCAGACGATGACTTGTAATCTATTGTTAACCTTGAAACATACACGTTAATCAATTCACATTATCTTATGCATCGGTCAATATTCGGTCAGTCGATATCAGAGACAACCAGTAAGGATAGTTCATTTCTAGGTGATCTGTGATACTGACAGAGTAATTAAAGTGTTAAATTAGGGTTTCCTAATTCTCAACGAGTTTTAAACGATTCCAATCAAGAACGTGCATTCAATATTTCAAAAAGAGTTACGTTAGATCTATCGTCGATATCGAATTTTGTCCTTTTCTTTTTTTTTATCTACATTTTTCTCGGTGAAATTTGAACAAATAAAACGATTCGTTACGGACGTGAGACGGATAGCGAGAAGAACTACACATTCCGAATACTCACCCCATCACCTTTTTCTAACTCTACGCGAAACTTCGTATTTTCGGGCTATTGTTTTACGATCGACTTATATTGTTTCTTGATATATTAAATCCAATTATTTCGTATTTTAATTAAGTTCAAGCTTATGTTACAAAAATTCTACCCTTAATATATTGCAATAATAACTATTTACAGTGATTCACAAAAGTATTTCAAACAAGATAACTTTGAAGACTTTAATATCGGATCTTCAATAAAAATTCGTGCAAATTCTAGTAAACGAATGAAAAACGGCATTAATTATTTATATCGAAATGAGAAAGTATTTAGATATAATAGGTATTCGAAGGTGTTTTTATAACAAAAGAGGATTATACCACTGAGAAAAATCTTTATGAGGGATACGTCGGAAGAATAACTTGTTTTTACGCGTGGGGGCAAAGTTTCTGTCACGTAGCAAAAGAAATAACAAAAACCAGAGGATTTTCGTTATTACGAGATTTACGAAAAGAGTAGGGATATTTTTTTTTCTTTTCCTGTTTCTCTTTCTCTCTCTCTCTCTCTCTCTCTCTCTCTCTCTCTCTCTCTTTCTCAAAGTGTGTTTTTGTCGAGCATATACTGACAATAGTTAGGAGAAAATCGAAAGGTCACCGGTGTCGCTTTTAATTACGCAGTTTATTTTATCTCGGATTACGGTTTATAACGAAAGAGATCATCTGAACGAGCTTTTTCATTATTCACATACACACACGACGCACATCTTCTTTTTCTACTTTTTTTTTTTTTCGTGGATTTTCATAGTCGTTGACGTCCAAGTTAGACTTAATTACGAACTATCGTAATGCACAGAAATACTCATTTAGGTGTTTTTTAGGAAATGTATGCTTTTAAATTTTTTTAATACGTTTTTCTTCCATTTGTTAATTTAATTCGTTGCAATTCGAAATATTACTTTTTCTCTCTCTCTCTCTCTCTCTGTTTGATAAGACAACTTCGTTTCTAGTTTGGCATAGTTACGAGATCAAATGATAAAATTAATAATTACCTAGACGAGTTTTAAATTTACATTTTTGCGATATTCAAATATGGTTTATATTTAAAAAAGGAATCGTAAAGCATTCATTTTTTTTTTGTAATAAAAAATAATTCTCCGTATCTAGACCTTATTTTTTTGTTGTTTAAAAAAATATACTGCGAAGTTCGTTATGTTACGTGCATAGAATAAGTTAAACGATGATCATCTTGTAGAATTTCAAATAGTTGTGCATACGTGTATTTCGAAAAAAAATATTCTTTTCCTTTCGTTTTTTATCTTTCTCGGACATACTTATTGCAAATATTATCCCAGCACATACATACGCACTAATTTCACATCCCACGTATTTTTAATTTATGCACTGGATACTCGAGCGTTTTCTTTTTAACATTTCATTTTCCACAAGAACGAACGCGAGTCTGCTCTTTTCCATCGTTTTAAGCATGAAATATAAATTTCTTATGTCTTTGCTATATATTTTAAATCGAATAAACCAATATACATACGTTATTTATGCAATCCCACAGAGAGATTGAATTTTCAAGAAGTTTACTAAAAAAAAAAAATATTGTTTTTAATGAATTATCCATGAATTGTCAAGATCTTAAAGTCTTGACAATTTTGTTAAATAAAATACACATAGAATAGAAATATTTTGTCAAATACTTGTACGTCTTGAATTTTTAATATATGAGAACAAGTCAAGACGTTGGTTTAAGGGATAGAAGAAGGTAAAAAGACTATTAGAATTATCTCAAGCATTCAAGATAGCCCCAAGGGTAGAAGTAATCCTTTTGTGTCTTGAATAGCATCCTTAGTTCCATTCAATGTTTGGAATACTAATCATTCAGAAACTAAACTATTCTTTGGCTCTATGTCTATATATATATATATATATATATATTTTCTTAATAAAGATTCTAAGCGTTTCTATGGTAAAGTTTCTAATTAAAACTAAAGATTTTAGAGAAATATTTCACGAAAAATGGCTCATTTTCGAACTACTTTTTATCGTACATTAACAAAATCATTTGTAATGAAGATTATTAGTCGTTAAAGGTTGATAGTAATTATTGATTTGACATTAAATCTCGTGGAAAATCGTTAGGATATCAATGCAATAATAATCTCCGTTTCTCACGTGTATAATCTGAATTATTATCTCTAATCGCTAATATGAAATGAAATTACAAAGGAAACCATAGGAAGCAGACTACTAAATACGAGCATCGACACTTGTTCACAGCTGCTTTTGACAACAGTTTGAGATTATTTACGGCTCGAACGAAATCGTATTACACGCATCTGTGCGCATATAGTAGAATTGGCAGTAAACGATCAAGAACGGCCATTTCAAGTTCACGAATGACCAGAAATTAATTGTCTTTTTTATCACATTTTGCATATCACAGTTATTTCATTATTTGTCTTTACAATTACCTACAATCGTTTTGTGTTTTTCTGCTAAAAAAAAATCTATTCATACCGTTTGATGAGTCATTTCGACAGAGTTCAAATTTCATTGAGATCTTTCATTTTGACTTTTCCATTTCGGTCTTTTTTAATGCAAGAGTTAGTAGATCAATCCGTCGTTTGCAATTACGTACTATGATTTGCTCCGGAAAAAATTCCTCTTTCGAATAAAAGTATGGTAGTTTGTGATAAAGTCGAAAGTTTTCAGACAAATTACCGTCGAGGTTTATCATCTCGTCTTTCCACTTTTTTATGTTCAACATCGAACGTGATAAGATGAAAAAAAAAAAAGAAAAAAAAACTGGTGTTGCTCGATATTCTTGAGAAGGAATCGTATTTCATTCAAAGTGACACGATCATAGTGATATGCGTCATTTGAGAGAATAATAAAGGAGTCTTTCAGTTACAAGTAAAAGTAAGAAAGATAAAAATGATGTTCGGAAAAGCATCGTGGATCAGGTTCTGCTGACCTCGAATGAAACGTCAAACGGTTGGATGATTCTACTTTTTTTTCTTTAAAAAAGTTTAATGGACGGTGAAACGATGAAACGAGTACGATTACTCATGCGGAAATATTTATTATAGACACAACACAAGTCATAGAAGTATTCGTGCTTAAATTTTCAAATTCCAACGTATTAAGCAAAATTAATGAACGATATGTAAAAACATGATTGATCTGCGTACAAAGTAATATCATTAGTATGATAAAATCAGTTTCTAGGATTACAAATCTTATAAGCATGTACGTACACACTTATTGCTTTTGTTCTAATAGGTCGTATTATCGAGAATGATACAACGAGTACAGAGAGAAGGAACAAAAACACGGGATGAAAATCTTTGAACAAGAGGGACTCCTCTTCCCCAGAATAGGATCTTGAAATCATTAATCTTCTATGTCGGTGAGTCCTCTTTCCGGAGCAACGTGCACTTGCATGGGAAATGTATACGAAGGACACGCCTAGTGATATGCATTGCGATTCAGAGCTTACGATCTATGTGCTCTGCATATGGTTACGGTGTTCTGTTTCCGTCTATCTTCTCTCTTTCTCTATTCCTTCTTCCTTACATTCTCTCATTCCTCTCTTGCGGTTAGATGTAATTGCAGTGGCCCAAACGTGTTCTGCACTACGCTGTCTTTAATCGTTTCTAATCCATCGAACGATAGAGAAGACCATTCTCGAACATTTCATTTCGAAATTTATACATTATGTTGTACGATATGAATTTTAATTTGTTATTTCATTCATTTAAATTTTCATTTATTATAATATTCAATTAAATTATATATATATATATATATATATATATATAAAGGACAAGTACCGTATGAGAAAGATTAATTTTTTTAGTCGTTTATTCATCAACTCGACAATCGTATCAGGTAATCATAAATAAATTATGGATTTGCTTAGTAGTAGAACGTGGAAAAAGAAAAATGACTGTAATAGTTCATCAGTATAGAAAGCATTCCTTATGAAAAAATTCAATTGAGATTATTAATTGAAAAATACAATTTTCCTAATGACGCGAATTTTATATTTTCTCGCGAATCAACGATAACACAATAACAAATGTTTATTTTACATCGATTTGGTATTTATAAATTTGTCAAAATTACATCATTGACCAGGAAAAGGGTTATTCTGCAAATTTATTTTCTTTCGATGAATTTTTCTGCTACTTCAGATGTCACTTTGAAGGACACCTTATATCACTAATCGCATTGGTTAGCAAAGTAAGTTTCTTATATAAAATATGATCGATCAAGAAGAAAATTTCTAAACGGGTTTTTATAATAAGTTTTTTCTCCACGAATGGTTCTCTCTGTTACAAGCATCTATGATATTCATGTAAGTATGTGATATCAGTATCAAAGATTTTCTTCCGACTAGACAAATTATACGAACCACTGCTTTTGTTCTTACTAACGTTAGCAATTTGTATTTAAACCAAATTTACTACTAGCGCTTATACGAAAGCGTTTTGATCGTGTAAAATATCTCTCTGAGGAAACTCGTTCGAATGGAAACTTGGAACTGGTGTGATACTGGCTTTTATCAATGTAGGATTAATTATCACAAATACTAACATTCTCTCACGCGTTAAAATTGATTTTCTACTACAACGAATCTGTCCTATGCAAACGAATCTCCGTCTTTCTTTTCTCTCGAAGTAAAGTATATTTTTCTTCTATTTAATTTTTAACCTAACCATATACACATTTTTTTCCCGAGAGCTAAAATGTTTATATAATGTAAATATAATAAGTAGAAAAAATTAAAAATTAAAAAAAACAAAAAACAAAAAAACTAAAAACAAATTTTCTTTGGCCTGTTTTTCGTGTTGCGTTGTTTTGAAATAACGGATAATAAACGACTTGGAAAAAGATATTCAGAGGAAGAAAAGTTGGTGGAAAGATGTTGGTCGACCAAAAGAGAAATCTTACTACGTTAAGAACCCATGTAACGACTACTACCGTGTTTTAGTAGTGGATATCACTCGTCCTTGCAAAACTGTTTCGCGATATGAGAAATGTAGAAGAAAAATTTCTTATCTGAAAAAGCGAGAAAAAGATAACATCTACGGTGAAAGAAATTCACGAAAAGGTACGAGATGATGACGAAGTCTAAAGATATATATTTTACTTTTGCTCTTTTTTTCCTTTTCCTTTTTTTTTCTTCTTCTTCTTCTTCTTTTATTTGTATCTTTTCATTCTCTTTTTCTACTTTGCCGATCTAGCCATGTCATACTTTTTCATTTTAACTTTGGAAGTAGTACGAGTGCCTGATTTAGGTGACGCGAAAGTAGTACGAGTCCCCGGTATTTGAATTTCTTTACGATGAGTTTGATTTCTTTTTTTTTCTTTTTTTTTCTTTTTTATTCTTCCTAATAAATCATGCATAAATTGTTTCCCCACTTATACAAGTAATCATATACGATATGAAAAATGTATGACGATGTGTCTTCCTGATATTTCGTGAAATGTAATCCTACCCTGTTCTACAAATTTAAATTCCTTACTTGGGAAAAGTAAATTATTTTTCGTTATTTTTTTTTTTTAAAGAATAAAGAAAAAATGAAAGAGAGAGAAAGAGAGAGAGAGAGAGAATTAAAATAACGACGCATTGGTCAGTGTTTACATAAAGGTTAATGGAATGTTTTAATCTTGACGATATAAAAATCTTTTCACTCACGTATGATTGTCATTTTCGATTTATAAAAGTTACGAACAAGTTTAAACAAAGAATTCAATTAACGCGTGAAACTATCGACAATTTGAAATATCGGTGAGATATTAAAAAAAAAAAGTTCACATACTTTATTGTGAAAATCTATTGAGAAAAAAAAACAAAATTTATAAAAATGAAAAAAAGGATATTATTCGATACAGAATTTCGTTCTTGTTCTTAACTTTTTTCATTCATTCTTTCTTTCTTTATCTTTACCTCTTATTTTTCTAGATACTTTTATTATTTATTTCAAGCCATTATCTTTTCGCATCGTATGATGTACTCTTTATATTCTCGGATATGTTCTCGCATAAATGGAACTATAAATGGATAGAAATGGAAGATGGTGTGAGAGAACTTAAATATAGGTATAGATGATAAGAGGTAATAAATGCGCTGAGCTGGAAAATCCGGAAAATTCCTATTTATTTCCAAGTATTTGTAACCATTCGTAGAGAGAGAAAGAACGAAAGAGAAAAAGAGAACGAGATTTACTTTAATAAGAATTTGAGATCTTACCGAAAACATTTTCTGCGTTATATTTGTACTCTTAACATTTTTACCCTTTATATTTTGGAAAAGTTTAAAAGAGTTTGCAGACAACATTTCTTTCTTTCCTCTTTTTTAAAGAAAAACTTGGATGGTAACGTTGAAAAGATTATATAAACAATCCTTTCATTGTGCTTATTAAAAAAAAAAACCTTTTAGTCAGTTTTAATTCTCAAGCGTACTATTTTTTTATTTCTTCCAGAAAAATGAATCAAATCTGTTGATTGTTCCTTATAAAAAAAAAAAACAAAAACAAAAAAAATGAATACCTGAAGTATAATGTCTTTTTAATGAATCGTACACGTATCACGAGAGATTTTTGACACATTTTTAGTTTTAGTATTTAATATAGAAGATAAATTTGTATCTGGAAATTAATTAAACAACACTATATAACGAATATTCTTTTTCTTGATTCTATTATCTCGTTGATAGGATTATTAAGTGCTTCCATGTTCTTTTTAATGTTTGAAAGTGAGTCATTAAGCATTCTTGGATCATCCAATTATACGGTATATACAGTTTAAAGCTATCTCTTTCTTTGAATATTCAATTTTCTTCCTTTCCCTTTTTCATTCAATAGCTGTAAAACGTGCAATCATTTTTTTCTTCATCTTCGAATAGATATATCCATGAATAGCATAAAATTTGGTGAGCTTTCAAACACTTCATTGGAAATAAAAAATATCTACAATCCTATTACAAGTTTGGCTGGTTTCTGTCGATAGCAGATGTTATCATTGATGCGTTTACTTAAATAGTATTAAGGAAAAAACTGCTATGTGAGCTTAAAGAATGTTTTCAGTACTTTTGACGATTTCCAGTAAATGGTGGATATATTTCAGATATTTCAGATATTTCAGCAGCGTACTTTTAATAGCTTTGAAATACGATCTCGTATTGAATGTGGACGTTAAACTTCTTGCAGATCCCTTTTACTCTATTTTTTTTTCTATTTTTAACGCGTTTCGTAATCATTATTTTCGTGTTATCGATTAATAATAAACGCTGATTTTAATTTTATAAAATTTGCATCACTTAATAAATACAAAAAAAAAAAAAAAAAATTTCTTTACAAAATATTAATTTTCAATCTGTATTGTAATATACGGTATTTGATGAAGGGATTGACAACTGTTACAAGTTGAATGTTAAAGAGAAGTTTGCCGTGCATAAATAACGTTCCGTATAATTAAATGTCATTCCAAATACGTGAGCCACGTGTTTCGTTGTAGGATACAAAGAGAAGAGAAGCAAATAGAGATAGGGAGATAATCAATTGCAAAATGTACAAATTTATTTAGTCAGATACCGGAAATACGTAGCACATGCTGTTTTCCCTCGTATCGTGTTTTCCTCGTTTAGAAAGAGGAAATTCAATGAGCATTGAAAATTTGTGGCTACACGATCATTTCATGGTATTTCTGGTCAGGAAAACAGCCACATGGTGTGTTAAGTGCGACCGATCTTTCTACATTTGTATTAATGATTCTATTGTTAGGAAAATTTGTTAACGGTAAACCGCGTGATTATCATCTTTCCACGTTCTCGCTCTTTTCGGTTTAGCAAATTTACCACGAACACGATTTAGATTATTTCAACGATCACGGGAGTTACCATTGGTAAACACGAAACTCTCCGAATGTTTCCCGGTATGCATAGAATGTAATCTCGGTATGATTAAATTTACCGGAAGCGTCCTTTGTCATAGATTTTTATATTTTATTTCAATTTGATTTTCGTTACCTATATCCAATTTTTACGGTAAGTCTCTTGATTTTAATCGAAATTCTACGCGTATTATTTGCATTCGGTAAACAAAATTCAAAAGTATCGAAAGGTAAATAACCGGATTTTTTGAATCTGCTATTTTTTTCTCTCTCTCTCTCTCTCTCTCTCTTCTTTTTCTAGTATTCTTTAAATGTCGTTACGTTTTAACGATGTTTTTTTAAGGAAGATTTATATCGTAGATTATATTTTGCGTTTATTTTTTTTCTTTTTTTTTTTGGTAAATTTTATTTCCACATATTATACTTTCAATCGTAATTTTTCTACCAACGTTTATCTAAAATCTACCATTTCGTCGTACGCATATAAATTATATACTTTTCTATCGAGATTCATTTAAATAATATTTTTTAAGTACCCATGTAAAAAAGAATATAGTTATTTAATTAATTCTACAAAATCTTCGCGTTAGAATTTTCATAGAAAAATTCTGAAAAGAAAAATTCAAACAAAAATTATTGTATTATTCTAGTTTTCATTTTTATTTTGCCCCGAACATTCGATTAATTCGTTTACTTTTTTATATAAAGCCGTTTCTAATGAAACAATTATAAAAGTTTGATTGAAAATAATAAGCGAGAGTTTAATATTAAAATTGAACAAATTGAAAATATTAATATTACACAAGTTTTTATTTCTATTCAAGAAACATTGTAAAATATTTTAAACAACAAACGCAATAAACTTCTTACGATCGTAAAAATGTACTTTTTATCCAACGAAGTACTTGAAGTCTCACAAAAACGTGCTCGAATAACATCGATCCATGTGAATCTATTATGCTCTACGAATATTTTAAAATAAAACAAAAATATTATTAAATGTTAACAAAGAAAAAAGTTGCACGCAAAACCCATAGGGAATAAACTTGAAGCCAACGCGTTAAAAACTTATATA
Source organism: Polistes dominula (assembly GCF_049000335.1). Taxonomy (NCBI): domain Eukaryota; kingdom Metazoa; phylum Arthropoda; class Insecta; order Hymenoptera; family Vespidae; genus Polistes; species Polistes dominula. The sequence continues at coordinate 4,598,370 of NW_028301164.1, read as the reverse complement.
GCTCACAGTGTGTTTCCTGCTTTTATGAACTTTTCAATGTTGATAGTGGGGCAAGAAGCACGAAAAGCGCTCTTATATATTAAAGTACAGAAAAGTTTTAATTTATGCAGGTTGCATTAGGCAACAGAAGAGAAGATCTCGGTAAGATTGTTGTTAATATATTTAACTATGGATATAACGTTAAATAATAATAAATTCAAGAATTAACGCTAAGCAAAGAGAATTTATTCGATTTTCAATATCTTCCTGTTGAAAAGTAAGAAAAAGGATTAAGAAAAGATCAAGTGATCATCAAAAGATCATCAAGAAAATGTTTTCACTAATTTCAACTAATTTCGTATATGGCATTTACGCAAATTGGACCTTGTTATTTGTAATTAAATTAAGGATTTAATTGTCATTAAAAATATCATTTCTCTGTCTAATTATTATTACCTTATACGAGTGTTAATTTAATTAATTGTATACAACATTTGAGTATAATGAAATAATAAACAAGAGAAAAGAATGTAAAAGTATTTAGTCGTATCGCTAATTGTGTTTTCGAATAATCTTAGGTGATTTTTCTAGGCGGTAGAACGATTTATTACAAGATTACAGTTCTTTTTTTTCTTTTTTTTACACATTGCAAGATAAGCAGCAAAAAGCCATTTGAAAATCAATAATACTCTTTCGAGTCGATCGAAGGGTAAACGTAAAAGAGAAGCGATAGGAAGAAGTAGATTAATCGAGATATTCCAGGAAAAATATTTTCCATTCTCGTTGAGTATATGTCATCGTTGGAAGGAAGGAAAGAAGGAAGGAAGGGGATAAACTTTTCTTTCGGATTACAGACGTTTATTCTCGTGTGATTTTATCGGTATTTGCCAAGTGACCTCAATTATTCTTCGCATTAATGCACGTAACTTACATCGATTTTATTTCGTATCATCCTAACGTTTCGACCATTCCAACATTTTTCTTTTTATTTTTTTTTATTTATTTTTTTATCGTATCATCGCATCGACATATTTTCTTGTTTTTGTCAATAAATTACGAGATAAGTTTATTAAATTTATATTCGTAATATTCGTTTCTATTCACATAGTAAAAATTAATTAATATTTCCGGCTTATAAAAAGATACGTAACAAATATTTTATCGATAAGAACTTCTTTCGATGTGTCTATTTCCTGCGTTCGAAACAAATTTTGAATCATATATTTTATTTATTTCTTTTTTTCGATTCGTTTTACGAGTTCAGTTTCAGTTTGCGTAAGACCGAAAATACTAACCGTAAATATTTGTTGAGAAATATACCACATGCAAAAAAAAGGAAAAAAGATTTAGCAGTGAAAGAGGTGCAGTAGTATTTCGTACTTCATAGTTTCGTTTAAAGCTTGCGTTACGAACGATCCGATCGTTATAGGTGATTAAGTGCTCATCTTTCATTGGAAGCTCAGGTGAATCAACGTTTTTCGTTGAACAGTTAAAATAATTGTTAATTAATCGATGAGAATGTGCATTGATGTCTAAAAGCTCGGAATATATGATCGGAGTACCGTCCTCTTCGAAATACACCTTCAGACTGGCACGTTGTCCCTATCAAAATTCTCATATGGAAAGTTGTTTTATGACTTTTCGAACATTGCGCATGTGTGCAACGGTAATAATAATTCTAATAAAGTGTATTTAACATTATAACATTCTAGTTTTAGTATTTTTTGCATTCTAATGTAATTTTTTCGTCATCAAACCTGCGTAGTGATGACTATGAGGGTTAAATTTACCTGTAATATAAGAAGAGTACATTAGAATATTAATCGTAGGAACTTTTGTTCCTTTTCTCAGATAGAACATCCTATATTTTTAGAATAACAATTTTTCTTTCCTATGTCGTGTGTGTTAACCAACGTTGATTGACAGAATAATTTGATACGAGCCCGATATAAATTACACTTATATAAATAACTTATCATTTTTCAAGCAAATCATTCATCGAAATAGCTGACTTTTTTATGGAACTAATTAATAAACAAATGAATTTTTCACGAAGAATCTATTAAAATAAATATTATAATTTTTTCATCATTTATATAAATGATGAAAGAGGACAATTGAACAAATGATAAAAAAGAAATGATGAAAATCGCATAGGACGATAATGAAGAGAATTTAATGGCAAATATTCTACCATTGAGAATACATAACGCGTGGTATTTAATGCGCAAATATAATTGCTGAAGAGAGATTATTCGTTAAAAAGTAGGTTTGAGTATAATAAACGGTTCATTGAGAAAAAAGCGTTCTGCTGCAAGTCGAATTATAATTTTTATCGCTTCTAGCATTGCAAAATTCAGTGAAATGGAACAGAGAAGAGAAGAATTTGCATGAATATGTGTTTGCACGTATGTGGGTGTCTGTGTGCAAAAGTGTGAGTTTCAAAAATCTAGATAGAAAAAGGAATATCGTCGGAAATGAGAGGACTTAATCGTCGTTTAATCTACGCTCCCTTTTAAGAAGATTCACTGATGAGATATACAAAAAGTCTACAAGGACACAGTTTCGGTATCTAACCTTCCCTTTTATTTCCTTCTAACACGTGACTCTTATATTTTTTACTATCATATATATCGATCCATAATACCTTTTGATACTTTTTTTTTATAAAACAGGAAGAAAATGTGTTCGAAAAGAGGCTATTGCAATTTATTTTTCCTTCCTTTTTTTTTTTTTTTTTTTTTTTTTTTTTTTTTTTTTAATATCTTGCCAGAGATACAACTGAAAAAAGGAGAATGACAGAAACAAAAGGACAAAGATGACAAAAGTTAAAGAAGAACAAATTATTACGTGGTAGCATTACAAAGAACAAACAATCTTCACAAATATCGACAGTCCACGAAAGAACCCTTTTTACGTGTGTGTTGAACCTTTACCCTGTACACTTACGTTTACTTTTAATCAGAAAGATTTCAAGCGAAATATCCTTTTCTCTCTTGTTCTTTACCGACATTTTCATCATTTTCTATTTTGCTTTTTTTTTTTTTTTGATCCAGTTGCAGATGATATTTGACATTTCAAACGAGAGTATTGGTATTTTTCTTTTTTCTTTTTTCAAATAAAAATTCCATACATCTTTTGATTATTGAATACAAAAAATCTCGAAAAAAGGATAATGAATTTTTAAACAAATTCAATGAAGAAATTATAATCTTACGAGGAAAAAACCCTACTTGATTGTAGGATTTCGTGTTATTGCAATAAAAAAAGAAGAAATCGTTTATTAGTTCACTCGGATGTATTATAAAAGAAAAAAATAATGTTAGAAAAAGGACCATAAGTATTTTTAATAAAGGTTCGTCCAACACTTTCTCCTAGCTAGGAGAAAATGTCTCGTACTAAACGCGCGTAACGAAAGTGCATCTAACCATACTACGACACAACGAACATTTCGGTCATAAACTTTACTGGAACGACGACGCTTTTCCTCTCGTCCCTGAGTCCCCTCCTCCCTTCCTTCCTCCCATCCTTCCTCCCATCCTTCCTCCCACTGGTTTTGCTAGTATAAGCCATCACGTAATATCGCCAAGGGGCTTCGGCAAATGGTGTGCTATGCTTGTAAGAGCAAAATAAAAGGTACCCTGTGAAAAAAAAAACCATTCTGATATCGTAATCAAAAAATCTGACCAGTAAAAAATCTTTTCTTTTTTTTTCCAAAATTTATTCATATAAACCATTATTTTATTATATTATATATTTTAACTTTCGACAAAAAATTTTTCTCTCTAAAATTAGGCTCCTATTTATATTGCACGATATTATATTTTCCTATTTATGTATAATTCGTAATTCTTTTTTTTTATATACGAATTTTTTTTTCTTATAATAGTTTTACATTGCTTTTAAAATGGTTAATTTTGATAATTTAATTGATGTACGAAATAGTGTTTTAACAATGAATGGAAAGATATGAATAAAAATAATATAAAAAGATTTGTGATATTTGAAATATTAAATAAGTTTATTTATTCGAAATAATTCATATATTTGGTATTAAACTTTTTTGTTTGGTTTAAGTCAACTATGATATCATCTTGTAATACTCATATCAGTTCAAGTTTAGAAGTCGTTCAGGTTGGTTTAGTTAATATGATCCTCTCAGATATTTCAACAATTTCGAATATTATTTCGATTAATTATTAATCATATATTTTTTGATTACGAAATAGTATTATTACATTAACGTCTTATATAAATAATACTTTGACTACATGTCATCTTTTTATTCAATAGATTTTGATTTCATACAATCGACAAATCAATTCGAATAAAAATTCGTCGAATGTAAGCTTCCTGAAAAATTCATAGCATTGAAAATATTTTTCTCTAGAAGAAAATCTCTATCGTGGGATTTTTATAAAATCGAAATGTCTAAAAATATTTCATATTATTTTTTCTTTTCTTTTTTTCGCATTCTTGTTGAGTCCTCACGTAAGCAGCATCAAATTTTTATATTCATTCATGATTCAATGATATATGGTGTGTTGAAGGGTTCGCTAAATCGCATTTTCGAGTTACCAGTCCATTACCGTAAGCGTATTACATGGGGAAATGATTTGATGTGCGTGCTACCATCAAAAATTCAATTCTTTTTTTCAAATCTTTTATTTTCTAATAAGACGAGATAACTTTCTTCTATCAGAATTCGATAACGTGGGAGATAATCTGAAATCGATAATTCGATACGCTTTAGCAAACAAGTGTTTCTGCGAAACGAGAGATCGATTACTTTTATTTGATTTCTTGATTCTACGAAAAGTTATATTTTTTTTTAAATATCTTTGTTCTTTATCATTTTTATTATTCGTGTAAAATTCATGATTTTCGATTCAACGAAAGAATCTTTCCATTTATTTGCTCGCCACAATTTTCCTATTCTATTTTCCAATGAAATTTTCAATATTCCATATTGCAAGTTATTTAATTAAATATATAGAAAAATATTTGATTAAATTATCAATAAAATATATTAGAAATTTCAACACGTTGCGCAACCCAAGGAAGACAAGATCTCGACGCAAAATTTCTTATTTATATCCTCAGAAATGTTATCAATATCACATATATATCAACGATGTTATTTTATTTTATTTAACGAAACAAAAATGATCCATATTACGTGATTCCACCGTAAAAGTTTTTTTCACGTAACAAGCGGTGGTAAATTTGTAAATTTTGATACATACTCACGGGTAGCAAGTTTTCAACATGCTCGACGGTAAAGTAAAATTTCGAATAACTGCAATAGTGTAATGGATGCGTTTAAATATAAATCATAGTTGGTACAACATGTCGGTTATATACATATACATATATGTATATGTGTTTGTGGGTGGTACTTCCTGCTGGACGTAGATAACAGGGACGTAAACACTTTCGTAGCACCACTCTGTATACAAACAAGTAGATATCTAGAAATGTATAGTAGATATATCGTGAACGATGATATTATATTCTATCGAATTTCTAATGAACAAACATAGATGACAATGTTAGAATTAGTTTCATGAAAAATCTTATGAAAGCGTCATTGATTTACTCTATCATATTCCAATTTCCTAGTTTCCTATTAATTGATTCTCCCTCATTTGATTAATTTCAGTCAAGTTTATTTGAACAGTAAGCAACGCCATGTATAAACCGTGCATGCACAATTTACTACGTAAACGCATTAATATTAATGTATTTTCAATGAATCGGTCTATTAATTATTCCCGATAATTTCAAACTATCGAAATCATAGAATTCTCATTTCGCTTGGATAATCCGAATATCTTTTTTTCTCAAGGAGACAATGGCCATTAATTCAAACAGTAGCTAAGCTGGCTCTCATTATTCAGAACTTTTGACAAAGTGTTAGAATGGCTGTGACAGTACAACCGACTACCATAGAGAAGTATTACGTAGCTCGATTTCAATTCTCCAATTCTATTTCATCGATTCCAAATCTATTCTTCTTCAATTTTCAATTCGCTTTTAGAATTCCTTTTGGTGCTTCCTCCACCCTTTGGGGAACCTTTCCCTAAAACGTTCGCCTGTTTTATCCATTTTCTCTTATTCCTATCCTTTTTCCCTACTCTTCCAGCACCAATGCAAAAGCTTGATAGCTATTTACAATTTGGTAAACACCGATCTTCCTACATTTTCTCTACTCTTTGAGTTTTTTATTTCGTTAAAGGATATAAAAAGAATGAGAAAAGGAAGAAGAAAAAAAGAAAGAAAATACAACTGATAGACGAACGTAAAACCTGCTTTATTACCAAAGGAAAATACGTTGGCCATGAGAAACGAGCTCCGACGGACGGTTCAGTTGGAATCTCCTCGAGCTGTGAAATCTTATTCCACGTTGAGAGTTGTTCCGTTTCTTAAAAGTACTTACATACTACATACATACATACACGTATACGTTCTTGAAAAGCTTTTGTTAAAAAAAAAATGAGAACGAAATAGGAAATTGAGATAAACGAGGACACATTACTTATCTCCAGTTTTTGCTCAAACGATCTGTCTCATTATCTCGTTTTACTTTTCTTATCTTCAATGGTATTAAGAATACTTTATAAAAGAAAATAAAATCGTTTTTGTTCGATGATTTTTGTGAATCGATATGGAGTTTGAAAAATTTCAAAGTACCGAATTAATTATTTCTTATGGGGAAAAGCTTTCACAAGCAAAAAAAAAAAGTAATAAGAAAATGCTCTTTCAGATTCGGTAAATTCTTGTTTCTTCGTATTTCAGTAAAAAGTAGTAGGAATGCACAAACACACATAAACGCTTGTGGATTTTGTTCACTCCGAAGGAGAAAAGAGTTTTTCTAAACTTATGTATTAGATATACTTACATATGTACGTAGAGGGAATAACAATAACTTACAGGGATGTTAACACAAAATCGTTTTATTTATTTATTCATTCGAAGATCGACTTAAACTCTCTGGAGAATTCTTGGCATGGCTCTAATACTTAAAAACATTTTGTAAATGTCCACGTGAAAGTATCCAATAAAATAGATTGTTTTCTCGTTTTTCGTGATGTAAAATATGCAAGTACTATTCGTTTCCTATTTAAATAATATCATTTATCGAATTTAATGAAGGAAAGTAAGTAAATGAAATTAAACTAATATTTCGATTAGCATAATATATTTACCGTATAAAGTGTTACGTCTTGATTCTATATGTGCATAAGTTCATAGTATAACATTGTTATGGGATAATAGAATATAAACACAAACCATGCATGTTAATAAATCGATTAATGAAGAAGACCAACCCATTCGTGCTGCATCGTCCTAACTTAATTGTGGAACACTTGAGAACCCTTGTAGCACTAAACGATAGAATGTTGGTCACGATAAAGGTAGAGAAGAGTATGAGTAAATCGTATCGGTTGTAAAACAAAAGCCCTTGGAAATCGAGTGGAGCGAATTTAACCAAAGAGAAGAGCACGAGAAAGAGAGAGAAAGAGAGAGTAGGAGGAGACTCATCTAATTTTCCATAGTTTACTAAGCATCGTACATTAACTCCTAGATTATTAACGTTTCCCTTCGAATAACGTTACGTCATACGTTTGTTATTAAAACCTTTATGCATATCCTGAATTTCGCATATGCTCATATGCGTATAAACTTTTCGTTTTGCAGATTCCATACTATGAGAGTCCTGACATTCATTTTATCAAGCTTCCTTTCACATAAGCATATATAACCGGTGTTTCATTTTAAATGATATAGTCAAACATTTTCGAATATTCGAATTATTTCATAGTAGAAGTAATACTCTATTGTCAATTTATTATCATCAAATATTATTCGTCTTTTAATAGGATTATTTTTTGAAGTGAAAACTTCTTTAGAATGGGGGTGATGCCGAAAAAAAGCGAACGGAAACGCGGCGACGTTTAAAAAAGATACAAACATATAGGATTGAGCCTGCGAGAGAATGAGACAGAATATACCTATACAGTTTTTCCTATTCTCAGTCTCCTTTTTATGCTCTGCTTCGTAATTATCGCTCTTGGTTGTATATGTATGTGTTTGTGTGCGACTGCATACTACGAAGCATGGACTCATATCATCTGGATATTAAACCTGTATGTATGTAGGAGCGATATAAGGGTAGAAGAATAAACAGAGAGGCGACAAAAGAATAAGGTACAAACGAACCGACGGTAGAAATAAAAAATCATATCGCTGCCTTTTGATATATATGGTAACAATATTATAATAAATAAATCCTACACAATTATCTTACTCTTAATACTGTGCATTCGTCTCATTCTCTCAAAACTTAGTTTTTTGAAGATTTCACTTCTAATACGTGTGATTTGTATACATGATATTTTTTTTTCTATTCTATTGTTTTACATTTATGTGCATACGAGTGTATTATTTAATTCGATCATGTGTGTTAGAATATTTGAAAAATAATTGCAAATTAATATCGTTAACAAAACGTTTGAAGAGTAAATGCTGTTTGTTTTTATTTAATAAAAATTTGATACGCGCGCAATCAAGTGTAATTTAATATCAACGATACATCCAAAGAGAGAGAGACAGACGAAGGAATCTTAAAGATGAAAGAGGTCTGTCTTCCTTGGTGAAAAATGTTTACTCGTCTCGACTATCAAAGTTTTCGTATCGAGTAGGAAGTAACATCGATCAAAATCAAAAGTAAGCATCGTGGCATGTCGTAAAAACATACGTCCCAAGGTGATTTATCAAAAATTTAACAAAGGGTTCAAGCGTTACACTTTAATGGAAAGTGCATAACTTGGACGAATTTTCTTTTTTGTATTCGTCTAAATGTTCTTATTTCCGTTTGATAATAAGCCATATTTTATTTATGTTTTAGGGGAGTTAATAATTAAATTCGATTGCAACAATAATTAATTGAAATATAGACAAAATAGATTCCATATGTAAATGAATAATTTAATAAATATATATATATATATATATATATGTCATTGATCATTTGTACTTGTAAATGTTTGGATTAAAGATTGCAATTTAAAATTGAGAAAAAACAAATGTTCTTCTTACCGACTATCATATTTCAAATGAATGATATAAATATACGTCTATAATACAAAGTATTGTCGAAATGTTAAAACTTGGTAGAAAAATTTCTAAAAATTGTCAAAGCCCAGAAAGCACAATAGTTTTTAGATAATAACGACTTCAGAAACCATTCGTAACATTTAATGTGACTTGTATAAAGAGACTTCGGGAATGGCTTGAAAGAATGCACTTTTCACGAATTTATGGAAGTTTGCTTGAGAAAGTGCGCCTTCGTATACGAATTCGCGTAGAAAGAAATTCGAAAAAACCCAAACGACAAGTTTTAACGACTTTTCCCTTTTTAGAGTAGATATAGTTTTTCAAAGACATTGATATTAACGGTAATACGATTTGGACATACGTTAATAAAGTTATTTTTATAAATATTTTAATAACTGAAATGGCTTCTAATGGATTGCATTTGTTCTGAAAATTTCAATTTTGATGTTTCAATCATATGATTATATTTTCCTTTTTTTTTTATCGAACTTTCTATCTATCTATCTTTCTTCCTTTCTACAGTTAGATTTTAGCGTTAAATTTATAAACGAATATCGGTCATAAGTGGTTAACAAACAAAAAAATCATAGTATTTGAAGGAAACACTCTATCGCTTATAACCCTGACAATATTATTTTCCAGAATAAATTTTCCTTTCAAAACCAAAGTGCTTTCTATAATATCTCGATTCCATCTTCAAGCCATTCCTCCGCAATCCTTTTCAAAACTAGTAGAAGAAGGAGTTTATATAAAAAGATATGAATTTTGAAATCGAACGAATCCACAACTATTTGAAGTTGAATGAGCTTATTGTTGAGCAAGAAAAGAAACGATCGATTCGACCCTTCTCTTCCTAGATATATTTATGTTTTTTTTCTTCTGTATTTCTTGTGATTCTTATCGTTGGATTTCCTGAAAAAGAAAGCTATTTCGTTGACGTGCCATCCTAGAATTATTAAAAGGAATGCTGAAGAAAACGTCCTCCGTGAAAGAGGAGTAATAGTTCTTTGCAAATAATGCGTTTTTGTCATAATTTTTGCTCTTTTTTCTCATTATTCACGTAAATTCAAATATTTCTACACACATACCTATATTATATAAAATATGAAAAGAGTATAACGTATAAAATTAACGTATAATTTAATAATTGTTCCTTTTTACTTTTTCAGAGAAAGACAAAGAAAATAATTTAATATAATGTCCTATATTGTTAATTTCCATTTTTCAACTTACTTTTCCATTTGGCAGTTTCATTGAGTTTCTGTAAAACAGGTCATGCATTAAATAAGCACAGTTCAATCTTCCTTGGATGGCACGGCGACATGCAATCGGTTGCTTCCTCATCTACTAAGTTGATCATTTCGTCTGACGTGCATAAATTTTAACGAGACATTTTAGCTAGATCATTATTTGGAAATTTAATGTTTGCTCTAATTTCGTTCATGAAAACAAAATTTATCACGAATACATATCTCCTAATAGAAATATTATTCTACTTCGATCAATTATTTTATATTATTTTATTTTCTTTTTTTTTATATAAATTTAAATAAAAAACGTAATTTATTACATAATTATAATTTTTTGCGTCTACTCGCTACAGTAACCACCCCGACAATTTACCATTTATTTAAATCGAATTGCCTGAGGATCAAAAATATATGCGTCGACCATTTTTCCTGTTTTATTTTATTTTATTTTTTTTTATTTTTTTTTTTATATAACCAGTGGAGGGTTATTCCTTCCGATGATTCTGGCAAGTCGTTTGCTACATAGCAGGGTATAATATTCGATCGACTTTAACATTTGAATAAACCGCTTTTTCGAGAGGGTTGAAAGAATACGTTCAAAGACCATCTTGGGATTTCTTTTGCTTATACGGTATAGCAATCGCTAGCGTATTTTTCCAAACAATCGTCTTAGAAAATTCCTTTTCTCCTCCTTTTCTTATTTCATTTTTTTCCTTTTTTTTTCTTTGCTCCTTTTTCTCTCGATTCGACGATTTTTTTTTTAACGACACTCGATAAACTACCACCGCACACAAAAAGAAATTGTTTTCCTTTTTAAACTTAACGCATACAAATATACTTTTGCCTTATCCTATTATGGGCTTCTTTTTTTTCATCTCTCTCTTTCTTTTTTATTTCTGTTTGTTTTTCAAAGAAAAAGAACTAAGAGATACATTTTCTAACTTGTTGATCCAACTTGTCATAATGTTTATCCTTCTGTCGATAAACGATGAACTTTTATTATTTTTCATCTTTTATATATTTCATTCTTCATTTTCGATAGAAATATTATATTATTATACAGATAAAAGCCCGTGAATGAGGACGAGGCAATAATTATTCAAGAATAATAATAAAATTATAATCAAATCGAACATATCGAAGCTCTTATAACATAAATTACAATAAATGTATATCAAATTTGATGATAAAGTTTCAAAATTAAATTTGTTTCTTTTTCTTTTTTTCCAAAACTAAAATAACGCATTATGCTTAAATCATAGTAATTTGGGAATGAAAAATCATCCGTTTTATGTATTTAAAAGCACCCACTTTTTAGGAAGACTTTTAATAAACGTTGATGCAGAAATAGAATATTGCCGTGTGTGAAATATATATTTACAGGATATTTTAAATGATTGAGTATCTTCATAAAATGAGTATGTATAAATGCTTTTTTTTTTTTTTCTTATTTTTTATATTCTTCATGATTTTAATATCAGGTTGATGGGCATCCATAAGTTTTCTATGCAAACTTTTACCCTAGATCGAACGAAAAAGTTTTGCACAGCATCTGGCGGAAGTCCGATAAGTTAGAAGAGTCGACGTTAATATATAGATCGTCCTCATAGTCGATAATAGTTTGACTTATACTTTTTATCGGCTTCCCAACGGGTACGGTTATCATTCTTTAATATACTAATATACATTTGCATTATATTTTATTTCATTTCATATTTATTTTATATTTTGTTTGATTTTCTTTGTAATCATTGACGATTTGTTCGAGTCAAGATTTATATTAACTGACGACACACCATCACGTATAATATGCAAAATGTAAAAGGTAAAATAGGATAGCTCTCGAATGAACGTTGTTTTCTCTCTTTTATGGAATTTAATTCGACATCAAAGAGCTTATGCAGAGTTAATAATTCAAAAAAAGAGGCCTTCTGTTGTCCCCCGTATTTCTCTCTCTTTTTTTCACAGATTTCAAATAAAGAAAAAAAAAAAAACATACAATATGTGAAAGTACACTCTCTACTTCTAAAGAGAAGATTATTAATCATCGCACGATAATCTTCGCGAATTCAAATAACTACTTTTCCTCGAAATAATTCATTTTTGTTAATCTCTCGAGCTCTGAGGAAGAGGGGCAAAAATATTCGAGCTATTTTACGTGAATTTTTCATATATATGAGCATATCAAATTCTTAGTATTGTCTAAAAAGTTTTATTTATCTAATAGATAAATTTTAATAGATAATTATAACAGTATACAATATTTGAAGCATCGCTACCATCTATAATTCGATGCAAATTTTGTATATGCAATATATTTCGATATAACGTAAATTTAATATTCCTGTAATATTAAATAATTATTATCGTATTTTATTTTTCTAAAATGTTAACGTAAACGTGAAGTTTTATCAAAATCGACAAAAAATGTGGAGGGATTATGATACTCTTTACAAATTAGCTCTTTTCAAAATATATTTATTTAGTTTGTCAGGATAAAAGAGGTATTTTTAAATAATTCTTCTACCTAAAAGCATTTCTACGTTTTATTTCTACCATTTTCTTTTTTTTTTCTTTTTTGTCTTTTTTTTCCGATGAGGCATAGCACTTTGTGAAACAGCGTGACGCAAAGTGCAAGCTCCACTTTTGTCGATGCAAGTGGAATGCGGATGTGTAGAAACACACACATACATAGACAAACGTACGCAAGCACGCATGGTCAGTTAACTTAAAAATCTTTTAAGACGATCTCGTTTGTGATTTCTTTTTTCTGATTTTCTTTTTATTTAACTTTCATTCGCGTACACACGGTTTACACGGTTACACGTAGATAGGAAAAAAATAGTTTGTAAAAATGTTCAAGGACTTTGCATTAAACTTTAAGCGAGTATTAGACGTTCTGATTGACGTCGATAGTCTCGCAAGAAAGCATTTCGAGGTATTGTATACGAATGCAAATAACATTCTCTTAAGGTGGTGAATATAATTGACCCTTTTGCGAATACAAGTTCTCCTAAGATTGATTATTCTATTTCGATTTACCGATACTTTGACAATGTCTATTTACTAATCGTGCACCTAGATCAAGGTTCACTTTATTTGAACGTGTCTCTCATGTAACACGTATAAATCCGTCCGTGATATATACGTTCGTACTTTCAATTTACAATACGTTGATTTACTTGAATCCAATCAAAACTTAAAATAAAATACAAGATAATTCACATTTTGAAGAATGAAAATTTCATGCAAATTATTTGACAAACAAAGTTTAATAGAAACCAGAATGAGAAATTGCAAACGAAGTTAATAAAACTGACAGACTATGTGCGTCATCTCAAATTCGTAAACTTCGATCTTCATTATCGAAGCTCTCAAGCTTGTCACTCAAAGAATTAAAGTAGTTAAAAGGGAGTTCAGTTTACTTGTTAAATATTTATTACACGTTGTTGCATTTCTATTTTGTTCTAAGCGGATTGTGATTATGTGATTTATTCATTAATGATAGGATTATATTAATTAACTTGATACGTTCAATGATTTAATTATGAATCGTGAGATGTTTATCTTTTAGCACGTAATTATTTCGAAAGTTTTGCAAGTCAAATGATTTTTAATGTATCAGAAAATTATAATTAACTATACTTCTCTTGGATTCTTTTTTCCACATTTTTGTCGATTAGATTAGGAACGTGGAAAAAGATTTTATTAAAAGGAATTTATTAAATTTATTTCTATACATAGAAATATTGCAATAATGTCATCGCGGTTGATAAAATCCTTTGGCACTTGAAAACTTTTCCGATTTCGAAGTGAAACGATCGATGTTAGATAGATTATAGGAAACAGTTACGAATAAAACTAAAAGAAAAGCGGAACAAACGATTTTCCAGTCAAAAAATTCCACCATTCTCAGAAAATTGTACTTTCCACAAAGAGATGTAGTTGAATGAAGAAAATAGAAAAGAAATATAAGAGATAAAAAGAGACAAAATTGAAATAAGATAGTTTATCGACTATTCTTTCAGGTTTCAATGATTTATAACATTCTATGTATTTATACATTTACTTGAACTCTATTACACATGTACATTAGATTTTTTACTTATGAACTTTTTCAAACTTATCTTACAAACTTACGATCAACAGAGATTCATACTTTTTCAAGAGGAAATAAATGATGAGATAAACTTTTTGAAAATAAACTTAACAAATCTTGTTGATAGTTCACAATGTATATATGTAAGTGAAGTTTATATTATTTAATAATAGTTTTAAATATAATATTTCACTATTTGTTATATCAAGTAAATAAGTATAATATTTACTTATTTTTGTCCACTTTTAACATTTTACAGAAAGGGAAAACATCTTTTCAAAGCATCCTAGTCTTTAAGAAAGAAAATGAATGAGAAATAATCGCCACAATGGTGGATAAGAAGAAAGAAGAGAGAAGTATGCACAAGGTTGAAAAATTTGGTTCCTTTAATCACTCTTCTTGGTCTTTTTGCAAAGTAAAAAAAAAAAAAAAAGAAAGAAAATACAAGCTCCTACTGATTAAAACGTTCTTCTTGTTCGCATCGCAGGTGGTATAGTACGCCTGTATGAAGTAGAGAAAGGAAAGGGGAAGAACAAAATAAAAAAGAAAGGACAATTATTTTTTTCTTTTTAGACCTCTTCCTTTCGCAAAATAGTAAAAAGAAAATAAATAAATACTAACAAAGAAAAAAAAGTTTAGCATTAAAATAACCGAGCTTTAAATTTTCTTTCTTCCTTAGGGAAAACTCAAGTTCCTTTATTCCGGTTAAACATTTTTACACCGACTCTTTGTTTCTTAGTGCAGTATTAAATGTCGAAATTTTTAAATCTTCTAAGTTTTTAATTACACTTATACCATATTTTTTTCCTCCTCCTAACGGTAAATTATCCTTTATATAAATATTTACTTTCTTTAGAAAATGTTCAGATCCTTTTTTCTTCGTGTTTTTCTTCCTTCATTTTTAACTAGAATTTTGTGTCGAATGTAAGCATAACGAGAATCTTATTTCTCTCAAATACGAGCTTAATTTCTCTAATATATTTTTCTTTTCTATTAACTCGTCGCAACGTAACGATGCTGAATCATTTATTTAAATATATTCTACCATCCTTATAACGTTCTACACACACATCTGTCAATATGACATGACACAGTTCGTTATATAATTGGATGCATATGCACGTTAGATAATGATCCGAAATCTTTTTCTTTTTTTACATTTTACTAACTTTTGTTACATTTTAATAACATTGAATTTCAATCTTTCGTTTATTTTACGCGACTACAATTTATAATAGAATTTTTGTTGTGTATCCAACCTTTTATTTCATTTTATTGTCAAGTTTCTGTTTTCAGGAATTTTTCAATTGCCTCGCTACGTCCCCTTTTCTTTGGTAGAAATATTTTTCCTTTTACTCGACAACACGGAATATTAAAATTTATAGCTCGTTTAGTTTCTCTTTTAAAAATTGCTATTAAATTGCTATTAAATGCACAGTAATTGTTCGTCATATAATTAATTTGTAAATTATTTCGTAGTTATTTAATGTAAAAACGATATATCGTTTATTTTCGAGATGTATACGAAAGAAGAAATATGAAGAAAGGAATTGTTAATAATATAATGTGTTTTATCTCACGATGATTATAATCGACCATATGAACAAATGTAATAAGCATTCCAACCGCGAGTATATTCTAGTTATGGTTTCTCGCGTTTCTCATACTCGTAACATAACTCGTCGGTCCATTTATGGTTCACCTTAATTAACCCCCTGTAATCTCTCGTCGAACTTGTTACGAAGCTCATCCCATTTATCGATTAATGGTGTGTGTGTGTGTGTGTGTGTGTGTCTTTGGACCTCTCCAATTCTCTCTCTCTCTATCAAACTTTAATCTATCCATGACATTTCTACCCAAATTCTCGAGGATTCCAATGACATTTGTGTCAATAAAGCTAATTCCAATCATTTCTCTTTTATTTATATATAATCGTCAGTCAACGCTAATAAATTTGATGAGATTCGAGATTGGTTAAAATGACATTTATCTTTGAGTTTAGAATATTTGATCATATTCCTTAATAAAAAAACAATTATTTTTTGGTCTATTTTTCTATTTTCTTTTAATTGTATTACTTTGTTAAATTAAATCGATTCGGAGCAAATGCTTGTTAACGTCGTGTAAATTGAAAGATGACACTCGATGAGATCTTTGTTGTAATTTCATTTTCTTATTACACATTTTTCCATTTCGCTAACTTTTTTCTTCCTTCTCAATTTTTATTCTTATAAATGACATCGATCTGTGAAATGGATTAACCGAGGAGGGGAACGAGAAAGGGTGATTTTTTGAATAAAAAGGAAAAACATAAAAGTAGGAAGGAAAGAAAAGGAAAAAAAAAAGAAAAAGAAAAGAAAGAGCCCTTTACTCGCACTTCCCTTTTCTCAAACATAAATTATGCATCGTCTAATATTTCAAGCTACCTCTCGTAGGACCAAAGAAAAGAATAAGGGCTACTTCCTTCAGTGGCAAAAAGCTGTTAGGGGCTGACAGTTTTTTTGGATTAGACAAGGACGTACGTAGTACAATAAGAAAAGAAAACAATGTTTCTTTTTTGTATACGCGTCATTTTTCTAACTTTTGTTGTCTTCTACTTCTTCGCGCACGTGCTCCCACAACAATTCCCTTCAATTTCCATCATGTGTTTTTTTTATATATATATATATATATTTTGTCAGTTTTTTATTTTTATTTTTTTACATGATCCCATTTACTAAACGCCCGGAAGGTACTTTGTGTGGTGTACCGGATTTTTCAGTTGGCGGATTCAACGTTCACGATGATAGCTTCATATCGAAATAAAAATTTGACTCCGCGAAAAAAATGTTACGTACACCAACGAACTATTCTCCATACATGTATAATATTCGTGTTCATGTTCTTTTTTTTCATATGTTATACATATATTGCGTAACTATTGAAAAAGTTTCAATTCAGGATACACCATCAATTGATCTTTTCGTGATTTATAGAATTTTATTTTATGGATAAAACAAACAACAACAAAATAAATAGAAAAAGAACATTCGAAAATTCGTTTGTATGATTTTTATCATGTTCAATAAACAAAGATATATGAAAAAAATAGCTGTGAATGTTTTTGATATCGTTGAAAAACAGTCTACCTAATGAAATGAGAATTTATTTCATTTTTGAAAACTAATTATTATTATTAACCTATGTGGTATATTATTTGATTACAAACAATAGTTAAGCTATTCCATTTGTTCATTCTTTCATAATTCGAAATCATTGTAGTATATTACAATATAAAGAAAAAAGAAAAACAAAATCGGAATCGATTTTTAGGGATTCACAGGAAGAATTGGTAAGAATCGGAAACTTCCCTTTTTTTTTTTTTGGTTTTCGAGAGAGAGAGAGAGAGAGAGAGAGAAATGAAATCTCGTGGGAATTTCGAGTTGAGTATTTAAATCTCGTCGCGTTTCACGCTCGTTCGTTTTGTTCCAACCGATTCGTTAAATTATTGTCAGCTATTTCGACGTCGTAATTCGATTCAGTTCGTACAGTTTATGTTTGTATCGTCGTATCGTGAAACTTTACTATAGTGATAATGTTCGACATTGTACCATGTTACTTCCGGAACTGTAATTTATATATTTCAAAATACGATGGATGTAAATCGATCAACACGGTTGTTTGTAATAATGGTATACGTTCTATTATAATAATACGAGTTATATCCAAGATTTGTCATTCTTTTATCGGTTTTTATTTATATACGTAATTTGAGAAATTCAACTATAGATATACGAATTATATTTGAGTATCGTGAAACACGTTTCAAATGTTAATTAATAAAAAAAAAAAAAAAAATACAATAGAGATAACAAACGAGAGACAAAAGTTTCGACAAGTGATCCAAAAAGGTATCATTTATTATTTAAATGTTACACTATTTATCTCTTTTTCGATATTTCAGAACAAAACTCGTTTTTTATCTTTGTTGAAAGTTATCTTAAAACACCCTATAATTTTCATTTGCTTACAATTAGCTATCAAAAGGAACACTTAATCGTCTTGTTTTAGAGTTCTCGTTAATCGTTTTGGGAATGGGATGTCTTAATGAACTTTATTCATTGATCAACGTTTCTTCTTGTAGCAAGCAGTATTTAACTTAATAGAGAAATTTCTTGACTCGTGTATAATGGTATTCAATGAAAAGTGTCATTAATGAATTATTACCTAATGCAAATAAAACGAATGATAAGTAATCTGTTAAATTATAGTCGTTATCCCATTATATCTTGTTTTTTTCTCTAAATGAAATGGAATATGAAATGGAATAACAGTTTAATGAACTCTATTTCATTTTTTTTTATTTTTTATACAAAAATATTTGTAATCAAGGCCAAATAACAATCGAGAAAATACGAAGAAAAAGGGTTACCATCGTTAGCATTAATTATAAAGTGTTACACAAATCAATTCACGTTTTGAACACATTTACATTGCAATTTATTGTTATTGCGTTGACATAATTTGCGTAATATTGAATATCATATGATCGCAGGTTAGAATAATAATATACATAGCGTTGGTATAATTAATCGTATATAATTTATAATTAGTAATGGTTGAACGATTATTCCTTTTTAATAGATTAACGATAATAATGTTATATTCTTCTATTAACGAATAGAAATACATTTGGAATATATATTTGATTAAAAAGTTAAAAAATATAAAATTATATATATTATTTTGTATTACATTAATAATTCGGTTTTTCAAAGATTTGAATAGAAAAATAACTTTTCATGAAATGTGTTACGTTGTTTGTACCTTCGATCAATGATTTCAGAACGATAAAATCATTCCTTTTGTCTATTACCTTTCGAATTCCTTTCGTGTTCCATTATTCCCTAGTTTTCTGATTTTTCCTTCTTTTTTTACGAGCCGAGAAAGAACTTTACGCAGGAAACGCGATTTTACGACGTCTATTGGACCGATTATGTTCTTACTTAGGTCCTTAAAGATCTTTTTAGAAAAGATAAAAGCAAAAGATGACTTCACAATCTAACTTAAGTTCTCAAATAAATGAGAGAAAATTACTTTTATATTTATATATAATTTTGTATTTGGAAACTTTTTAAATTTGTTTTAAGCGTTGATAAGGAGAATAAGATTTTGGAATATGAAGGAGATCACGTTTAGGATAGTTGTTGGCCTACAAAGTTTAGTTTCTTTTTCACAAAAAATCTCTTGGTGTTTCTTTTAAAAGGATTGTAAACTTGTTGGAAAAAAAATAGAAAAAGTTAACAGAATGTTGGGTATCTTCTTTCACATAACCCTCCACTCGTATTATTGCTGACCGGTAGTTGTTACTTTAGTCAAACTTTTCTCAACAGTTTCTAGTTTGGTTTTAAGTATTCTAATTGCTCACTTCATTATGCATTCTCTTTCTATTCTTGATTACGACGCCTGTTGCGCGAAAACTTCCTCATTCTCTATTTCTATTGAACGCTTTACTCTCACAGCTTTTTCAGTTAATTAATCTACTAAATTGGACGAAACAAACTTTTGGAAAGTGTACACTTAGAATATATTATAATATATTGTAATGTTTCACTTTGATACGAATATTCGCATTTATTTCATATTAACAATACGATAACTACAAATACTGGATCCTTTATGAATCATTGGATCTAATTTAAGTTTAATTAAATCAATTGATGTCAAACTTGAACATTTTTTTGCGAATAAACTTTACGATATAATTAATAATAATTATGAACAATCTAGGACGGAATATCTGCAAATATAAGCAGTAAATTTCTACGTAAATTTATGCGAAACTTGTATATGTGTGTGTGTGTATATATATATATATACATATTTAGATTCACAGATATGGAAATGAATAGAAGGAGAAATTTAATGGTAATTTATGATCATACTAATTGTTCACACGATATTTACACGTAGCCCTATATATATATGCTTGTGGTATATATTCTATACTCATGAGAAATTCGGTCGACGAAAACAGATTCTTACTTGTTAGCATGAAACGAAACGTTTCCTGTCAAAGTGATATCGGAATTGCATAGGTACGCGTATTTCTCTTGGTAAATCCTTCTCGACGTTCGCATAAATCGCGACATCGAAATTCTCGTAACGGTTGTCAACGAGTAACGACGTTCGTCCACAATTCGACCGATAGCAGTGACGTTTTATACGGAAATGATCATCAGTATATCTCTGTACAAGAATTTCTCTTTAAATTTTTCCATTTGGTTATAGATACAACATATTTTTCTTCTATATCAGTTATAAACGAATATAAACGACGAAAATTATTCTTTTATTTATTTATGTATTTCCGTTAGTTATAGAAATAGAAAGTTATAATTATAGAAGTTGTAGAAATGATTTTGATAATATTTAGCATTCTCATAACCAATTCGTAGTTTGAGAATAATCAAATGTGTTCTCTACGATGTGCTGTCACTATTTTAATTTATTTCCAACTTACTTGATTTTAACTTTCTCGATAGAGTAATTACATTACTAATTATATCCTTGCAAATATTTTTACAACCGCTAGACCTCGACGATTATCTTTCGCTCTTTCTTATTTTTTCCTTTTTGTCTTTCTGTTCTTATCTTAATTAGATTTACCTCGACCGATGGGAATCGACTTATTAATTAGTTTAAGTGAAAATTTCATTCCCTTTTGATGACGGTATCTATAGTAGTAGATACTTCGTTGAATTTAATGTGTATTCGTGACAGGGTGGCCAATAAGCAAAGTGCATTCGTCCGTATCTGTGTTCTTATATATTTCTTCTTCTTCTTCTTCTTCTTCTTTCTCTTTTTCCTTCTTCCGGAATTAGTAAAAAGCTTTGGAAAGATTTCAAAGCTATGTACCTTTAAATCTACCCTTTTCCTAGTCACAGTATTCGCATTTATTTATTTACTTGTACTTTTTTTTTCTTCTACTTCTTTTCTCGACATTTTCTTTTCTCCTAATCCCTACCATATCTTATCCTTTCTTCGTTCTATTTTTGCTAATATTTATATCATTTTTTTATTTCTTACACCTTCTTCTTCTTTCGTTTACTTCATTTCTTTTCTTACCTTGCATTAACGTTAATGTTTTTCAAGAAAGTTCGACTTTCGCATTATCGAAACGATTCTCTCGTGATATTCTCGTAAGGAATCTTACTTTTGCTCGAAAGTAGTATAGATGGTGATAAAGGAAAAATGTCATAGAAAATTCGTTCGTTCGTTCGTTCGTTCGTTCGTCGATAATGCATCTCTGCACTTTTCCTTTCCTCCCTGATGCGTTTCTGATGACCATGAAAATTTTATCTTTTATCTTGAGAAAATTTTATCGAAATTATACTCTTTTATATTCTATAAAAATTCGCCCCAAATTACTCGTAATCTTTAATAATGAATAAATAAAAATAGTTATGTTGTATATTATTGTTTGATCGTTATAATACATAGAATTCGTTCACTTTTATGTGTAACTCAGCATCGTTCCTTCATTCCTAACACGTTCAACTTTTTTTTTTTCAGAGCACTTAGGTATCCACGAAATAGAAAATCAAAGTGGAGTTTCATGTTGAAGAAGGGGTGCCTGGAGTTCTAAATATACCAATTATAGGTAAAGTGCATTAACAAACTCCTTTGTACTTGCAACCCCCCACTGTGAGAAAGTTTCTTCAAGGCAACGAACGTCGGCAAGGTGACGTAACATCTTCTTATAAAATTGTTATATTTTGTCAATAATTGAAACTCTATTCGTTGTCTTATAAAATCCCAATTATTTGTTGAAAATTGCTCGAGGAAAAATAATAAATTATTATTGGTTGCGTTGAAATAAAGAGAGCACATTCAAAAAAAAAAAAAAAATGAAAAAAAAAATTAAATTGGCACGAAGTTATTTTAATCGACTATAGTTTTTTCTTTTATCACCTTTGGAGAAATATTATTCATCTGTTGATAAGAAATAAGTAGTTAAATTACCGCAACGGTGTTGGTATTACAATCTCTTCATTTAGCGATAGAAAAAATAAATAAAAATATTTGTAGAATATTTTAAAATGAGATTCCTCTGGACTTCCTCTTGACATCCTCTTGACTTCCTTTTAAATGAAAATCGCAACATCGATACTTGATTTTTTCATTAATAATTCAAATTATTTCGGTCCTACTTTATACAATAATTGATGGTATTTATTGTTTTTATGGAAATTACAATTAATAAATTCGTAGCTCATTCCTATGTATTTTTGTATTTTTCAGGATAATAATTTCTTTATTATAAATTTTCAATGTATAAAACTACATATGGAAATTCGTATTTGAAAATAAAATGAAGATAATTTTATTTGACAAATTAATGAAGAATCGTTAACGTTACATATAATATATAATAATTATATTATATCTATATATCGATGAGAAATGAAAATAAAAAACAAAAAAACATTTAATTGAAAACGCGAAATATCTTCAACTTTATTACATTTACCGTGCATACAAAAATATCCTTTCAATTTCCTGTTAATATGTTTCCCAATAGCGATCGTGTTTCATTTTAACATAGTTTTGCTTTTTAATATGAAATTCATAATATGTTTAATTTTCTTTGAAGAAAATTATTGGATGTTAAATAATATATTAAAATAAAATTTAATTAAATGATTTTTTTTTTTTTTTTATCTCTGCAAGTTATATTCAAATGAAGTCTGAGTAAAACAAAAAAAATTGCAATAAATTGCAATCAACCGAAGTACAAACATATTTTTATATTATTTTTACATACTGTATTTTTCATAGAAAAAAATTAACAAATTTACCTTCTCATAAATAATTCGAAAAAGGAGGTAAAAAAATACAACAAGAGACAATAATTTCATGTAAATATTTTTGCAAAGTTTCCAATTATTAAACGGATCACGCATCGTTGCACATTTTTACGTATGGTTTTAAGTGAATATCTTCTCTCGACGTTTATTCGATGTGATCACGTAACAAGTGAACAACGTTGCAATTAATAACACGATGGAACGCTTGGTGCATAAAAGTAGACAAATATCCCGTTCGTCAAGTATCAATTATATCGACAATGGAAAATGAGATATTTTGTTTACAAGAGCGTAAGCACAATTAATAAATTATTGTACTTATTTAAAAAAATAAATAAATAAATAAAATATAATACAAATATTAATCGACTCATTTAGTATTTAATCAAATTCTAACATCACGGTTATTATACCTATCTCTACTTGTTAATGTTCCAATTAAGATTCTTATATATATATATATATTAAAAGGTTATATTAAGAACCATAACGTAGGATATACGAAAAGTTCTGCACGTAATTACGAAATAAAATTTTATTTTCTTTCATTTTATTATCTAGTAATTATAACTTATTCTTTTTATATCGTAAGTTATCATTTTCAAGTTGTTTTTTTTTTCTTTCGTAATATTTGTAACAAAAAATCTCTTCGAATTAACTCTAATATGTATGTGTGTATGTACTTCAAACTTCATTCGACATACATTTTAAAATATCTTTAGCAGAAAAATTTAATTAATATTTTTTACGTATTTAATTTTTCAGTTAATTGTAAGTAAATTAACAAAATACTTTCAGACATCCTACAGTTAAAATCGTTTTTACATACATGTTTTTTGCAAGTAGTTACAAACATTTCGACAAAATTTTCTTTTTTCTTTAGGCAACTACATTATTTGTCTTTTATATATGCGGTTTATGTTTCAAGAAAGTTTTTTAATTATTAAATTTTTTCGAGTATTAAAAAAAAAAAAAAAATAAGTTTTGAATTTAACGAAGTAACTAAAGATCGACAAAGATCAGAATCAAATCTAATAAAGATTTCTGCTATAGCAGAAAATTAATCCTAGGGAGTATCAAGCTCGAAATAGGTTGGAGTTGGTCATTATATGGTAGGGGAGTTATCGATCAAAGTCGATCAGGATACGTTGAAACTTCTTCGATTAAAGTTATTGCAATTTAGTTGGAAAACTATTTTAGTTCTGTGTGGGAGAATGAGTATATCTTGTTTTTATTATTTTTTATTTTTTATTTCGTTTTTTCCTCCATCAAATTAGTATTTGACTTATGCTTTTTTTTTTTACGCCCGCGCGATTGAGATTAAAGGATAACAAATTTAACAAAATTAAAAAAAAAATAAAAAGTAAATTTACGTATACAAGGAAAATATGTAAGAACTTTTTTATAAACTACACATAATTTTTGCCCCCCCCCCCACTAGAAAATTGATTTGAATGTTATTATTGAGATAAAAAAAATAATCGATATTTTTTGTCAAACCCACCCGTATATTACGCCCATTTATACATATATAAATCTATATATTATACTTTTTATATAGATTTTAAATCATACATATACATTTATGAGGAAATAACACGTTAAATATGTGTTAATACTTATTCATAACGTATGACTCAGAAGGAACGGTAATTAACACGAATAGAGTAATCTTGAACAATAGTTATCGTTCATATATATAGATACGTCGTAATGTCGACTGCAATAAATAAAATAATGATATGATTTTATATGTGTTGAGAAACGATTAATATGTTATGACAATATATTTTTTACTAATTACGTACACTTGACATATGAATTTTTCTTTTTCATTTTGTTTGTTTATCTTAATTAGTAGCTCGCGTATACACGTAACAACAAAAATAATTTGTTCTTTAATTAGTCCCTTTTTTCTTCTACCTTTGTATAAAGAGAGATGATAAGATACGAAAAATTACGAAAACGAAAAAGTCGATTTTACATTTTTCTTTCATTTTTCTTTGCCTTTTTTAACTCTTTAATCGATTCAACAATACAAAGTTGAATAATAAAAGAATTTAGAAAGTAGATATATTATAGTTGTCGAATATTGTGCACGCGACACAAGCGCGTTATCAAATAATTCCTGTCATTTTGATCTAATCATTCTTTTAAAAAGTAATAAAAAATGTAACTTTAAATACAACGAACTTCATGATATTTCATATCAGTATCTAGAATTGCGTTAGATGATGAATGGGATCATGTACGTTCTTTTTATGATTCGAATTTTTGGTTTTTTTTTTTGCTTTTACTATTTCCGTTCTTTGTATTCTCTGTCTCTCTGTTTTTTTAATTTCTTTCTTTTGAACTTTTCGTTCGGAATATTTGCATCAAACACGACTGTGAATTCAGTTTACTCACACGAACGTATTTAATAACTAACAAACACATTCGCCTATGATTGGTCAATTTTAAACGAACTTATTTATCAACCGTAGATGATGAAACTCTGTAATAATCGTATTCCCATTAAAAGGTTTCGATGTAATCTTGATCGAAAGCCAACCGATGCCTACACCGATGCGACCCGATGTTATACACGAATCGATCAAAATTCTCCGTTACTATTTCCCGATAGGCAAACATATCTTGTTTCACGGTGAGTAAAGCAACGAAGTAAAGTGTATACGGAATGACAGAGAAAGAGAAAGAGAGATATTGTACATTTCAAGCTTTCAAGTTGAAAAATATTTAGCTCATAAATTCGTTCATGAATATGGACGACACGAAACGTGAAAGGAGATTTGTACATTTATTGCTGGCAAGGGTCAGTTATCTGTTTTCTTTTTTTTTCTTTTTTGTTGTTATTGTAATTTCAGATTCCCATAGTAAAATGACTGATTTGAAATAAAAGAGACAAGGATCGAGAGAAATGAAAACACATATATCATTCATCGTTCCTTTCATATTGATCGATGATCTTTATCTTTAGATAGTTAGAATCTCATTAATATACTATTTGCAATTGTATCTATAATATTAGAATAATCAAACAATTTTATAACAGCTGTGGTAGTTGTTTTTTTTTTCTTTTTTTTTTTTATCACTCCTCACATTCTATTTTGTCAACAACCGTTATTCATAATCGATTGTTTTTTTCTTCTCAATCATTATATGTATATCAGTATTATAATTGATTTTATTCATACGTGTGTACATGTATCTCTTCTATGTATAACTATATTTATTATAATTATTTAACAATAAATTATATCCTTTCACTTGACGATCTTTTCAAGTTGATTTGAATTTTCCTCTCATATTAAAATCTTTCTTCCGCGAATAACGTAGGTATGAATCGATGAAATCATCAATAGCAATTCTATATATGTATATGTAAACAACGTTCGTGTCCTTGTAAAAAAAAAGATAAAAAAACGATACAAAAGATAAGCATTTGTCATGAATTTTTATATCTTCTTACGAGCTAGTTTTTCAATGTCCTTCATATCGTCGTCACTCTTTGATTACCTTGAAATAGATTAAATGTGAAATACACAATTAAGTTTATTTTCATTCATTGTCAGTTTCATTTCGAATCTTCTGTTTAAATGAGATACGTATGTATATTTTCGTTTCTTTATTTTTCATTTAACAAATTTTGTATTTTATGATTATTACTCGCTTTAATATACGAAAACACCATAACTCTTTAAATATGATTACCCTGTACTCAACTCTCAACTCAAGAATTCATAAATTTTTCTTATCAAATATTGCATTTTTTCTAGTTGGTAGAAACGTTGATATATTTTATGTAATTAACATAAATATCTGTATACATGACATAAATGAAATAATGCATAATCTCTAAACTGCAGAATTTCCATTGCAGTGTAGAAAAGATAAATTAGTTATGTCATAATCTTGAGAAAAACGTATTTGGCCTTAGTCCAAATTCTGATTTCTTGATGTATTTTAATGCTCAGCTTATTCAAATTGATCTTTTATTATATATAATACAATTCTCATAATCTAGAGAGTTAAAATCACGGTCCATAATTATCGAAAATACAGATTTATTTTTATACGGAGATAAATATTACACGTATGAACTTGCACGCGATTTTTATTTGAATTTGATGCTTACACAATTGTAGTATTTTAATCCGAAATCATATAAATTCCTCTTTTTAAATTTTATCGACAGTTCGGATAATTTGGAAAAAGAGTTTATTTGATATTCATACTATCTCTCTACTATCTTTTATTATTATTATTATTATTATTATTATTATTATTATTATTATTATTGTACTATTATTATATATTATTTCATATAAATTAATTTATTGTATATATACGATAACGTATGAAAGTATATTTAAATATCTTCTTGATAATTCTTTAAATTGAAAAAGATACTTTATTTTTTTATAATTTGATATATTAAATATTTCCAAAATGTGTGTACATATGTACAAGTGAAAACAATTAACAATTTAAATCTTAATAAAAATAGATCTTCATATACAACGATTCTTACTCATATCTTAGGGTTGGCATCGAATACGAAAATGTATGTATGTCAAAATGTAATTTCGAATCATTAATCATAGGGAATAGGAAAAGATTCCTCTCTCTTTCTCTCTTTCTCTTTCTCTTTCTCTCGTTCTCTTTGAGATAACCATCCATTTTCGTTATTGAGTATGCACTTTGCTGGAAAAGATCTTTTGAAAAATTTACCAAGTAGTAACACAATTTAGAAAATAGATTTTTAAAAGAAGATCGAGGACGAATCATGTTTATTATTATATTTCAAATGCGAAGACAGAAGAACATTTTTATATCCAACGAATTTATTAATTAACGAAAAACAAAAATATAAAAATAAAGGAAAGAACCAAATTCGCAAGATAGGTTTTTCTTTTTGTAAATTCAATTAGATAAATCTGCATTTTAAAATAAAGCGATTGGAGAACTAAATGATGAACATGATTGTTAACTATTCGATAACAAAAAAAAGAAATTTTCTTGATCCTTTTTTTTTGTTTTCTCTTTTATTTCTTCTCTCTAATTACGACTTCGTTTCCAAATCAAAATTATCCTATCTACGGATAAATAAAAATATATAATATGACCGTGTATCTATTATTCGATAAATTTTCAAGTTCGATGATTCTTTGTTTTTTTTTACTGTTCGTTATTTCCTTTTGGTAATTATTAAAAAAGAAATTTTATTCGAATTTAAAGTATAGAAGAAAAGAAAAAATTGGACAAAGGTATTGAATAGCTTATACATAAATACACAAATACACACACAAACACGTACGAAACTTATAGAATATATAATACATATGTATAATATAGTAGATTGGGAAATATTTGCGATCAATTTATTTGTTTTTTTTTTTTTATTGTTTTTACTTCTTTATTATTCTATCTTCTGCGCTAGATATCTGCAATAAAATATTGTACATGTGAGACGTATAGTATTCGTTCAACGAACCTATCAAATGATTCTTTTTTTATTTTCGTAATTTTCTAAAATTGTAGGAAAAGATACGAAGTCCGCATGCAAATTGATATTTTTTTCCTCTATCGAGATCAATAATGCATTGTATTTGGTATGAATAAACACAAGTATATAGATATACTTGTATATATGTATTATGCTAAGTATGTTTATTCTTTTTTCATTTTTCTATAAATGACAATTAATTATAAGCCAGAGTTCATGATAATTTAAAAATAATGTATTCAGAGTATTATTCGAAATAGTACATTTTCATTTTTCCTATTACAAATTTGTAATGATAATATTTTTCTTGGCAAGTATTTTGCTTTTATTTCAAGCCTTATCTCTCGAGTATTTGAATAATTTAATTTAAAAAATGTCATTTGTGATATTCTATTTTTCATCTATATTATTATTATTATATCATTATTTTCTACGTCAGAAATCTTAGAAAAGTTGTTTTTTTTTTTTCCTATCGAATTTCTTGGTAAATTATCCGCGTACGAGGAGGAGCAGGAGGAGGAGGAGAAAAAGGAGGAAATAGGAAATACATACAAAGAAATATCAAAGAAAGAAGGTACTGAATGGAGAGATTGATTCATCCAGCTACCTAAGTCTGGTTTAATTACTTTCTTTTCTGATATTTCCCTTCTGCTAATTAGCATCGTAGTTAAAACTAACTCTTTGGCGTCAGCAATCAATTACGATATCGTATGTTCGTCAACATGCATTTTTCTTTCTAGGCGTATACTATATTCGATAATTATTAACGAGACAGTCAAGTTCTTTTTTCCTCGTTCTTCTTGTTTTTTGCGTTAATTGAAAACAAGTTTGGAATGTAAAAAAAAAAACATTTATTCAATGAGAATTAGAAACGTAGAATGTAGAATCATTTTATCAGACTTTTGTAAAAACAAAACGAAAATATAGAAAGATTAAAAGTAAACTGTTGAATTTTAGCAAATGTTTTCTACGACTTACAATAAATATCGTTTCGGTTTTAATATTCTGACACGATGACGTTGTTTGAAGAGAATCTCGTCGACGTTTACTAAAGGTAAAAACTACAAACCACCTATGTTACATTCCACGTTTCTTTGATTACACTGAAAACGTTTTGTCGTCTAGATGAACGAGCTGTCGCATAGAAACAAGAAGGATAGGAGATAAGACACGCTCATAAGAAGGGCTAATTATAAGTCTTGAGAGTTTTGTGTAGTACCAAGATTGAACGCTCACGTGCTAAGATATTTACAAGTTGACAAGAAACCTTGGAAACCCTTAAGATGCTTGTTATACTTGTACTTTTTTACTACAATCTTGTGAAAGAGAGTTTTTTTTTTTTGCTTCAATGAGAACACATTGTTTTTGTCGAAGGATCATGCTTGTTCTATTTTTGTGATATTTTTAATTTGTATACATTTTGAAAATCATTGTTGACATCATTTGATTATTACTACAAGACAAAAGGTAATGCATATTTTTAATTTATTAACGTTTTCCCGCAGGATAACGTTATTATGAAAAATATCTTCAAGTTGCATGACATTTCATAACACGTACATTCAATATTTCACATGCAACACCTGTAAATAATTTTCTATTTATTTGCAGATGGCAAGAGACGTGATACGAGTCTTTATACTAACCACGAACAGACTTTCTACAAGAGAAGGAACCCATGTTTAGGAGAATTCTCTAGAGATTAGAATATTGATTCTTAGTTCAAGAAGCAAAATACGTCTTGGTTACTGACACTATAAATTATTCTCACTAATTACGAAATAGTTAGTTAGAGGTTTCGTGGAAGTTTCGATACTGTAACCTTATGGTCACTTAACTATAAACTAATCAAGAATTTGATGAATGTATCATATATTATTAAGAAAAATAATCTTCAATTCTTCCCGTGAAGATTTATTATGGTTTGGTAGGGTATAATTTTATTTTGATAATATTTAAATTTCTACTGACTCTATATATAATACATTTTCTATATACAGTCAAATATTTAGGTACATGCACTGATACGTATAAATACAAAAATTTTAATCGTAGTATTTTAATTTAAGCGTCTTTTTTCTCTTTCTTTTGCTTTTACTTTAGATTTCTAATTCCTTCTCATTTATGCAAATTGGTAAAATTTCTTACCCAACTATAAGATTACTAATTATGATAAGTAGAAACGAATTTTGTTGAGTAATAGGGAAAGGCAGAGATAGCAAGAAAATCGCTGATGATAGAGTTGAGATTTCAGGTAATTTCTACCGATGCAATTAGTACTTCGAGAAACATTTAAATGGATCAAACAGATGAATGTTTTAGTTTTAAACTAGTGAGTTTTTATTCTATCCTGATTTCTCCGTGGTTTCTCTCGTTATATTCTTATATACGACTTCGTCGCAAATGCACGTTTCATTAATTACAAATGGTACGATATCCTTATTGTTCTCTTTCAATCCATTGTAGTACGGTACACTTATTTGATTTATTATCTTCAAGTAATTAGTAGTACGATTAATCGAATCTCATAGGTATATGCGTTTATGAACATTTTATTCGTTTCTTCAAGTGAAACTTCTTAGACGACGGTAACCATAAAATTTAATGAAACGACATGAAAATAAAAGAGAACATAGAAGTAAGAAGAGAAAGAGTGAAATAAAACCCATTATCGATCGACAGTTGAACGAGATTATGAAAGGTACTTGGGTGGCTACTTGCAATCCTTTGTTTTCTTTTTGTATTATTTAGATATTTTAGAAAAATATTTGAAAATTATAATCAATATTCTCAGGATATTAATCATTGGCACGTATCATTGTGAAACGATAGAAGGATTTACTCGGTCGGAATATAATTTTCAATTGTCGAGAATAATTGTGCAATATTCGTTATGTTCAAAATGTTCAATGAAATGACTAATTTCTAAGTTAGTCAGTATAGCACGTTTTATGCATATTGTGTTTCAAATGAACAGTAGGATGCGTTTTCGTTAATTAGAAATCTAACAAAATAGAGCAGCATAGTCGACATTAAAGGATCATTTCGTAGATAAGTAAGAGAGAAAATGGAAATATTGTAGACGTTAATCAAATATCTCACGCTTCTCTGTAAACTGTGAACACGTATCTCAAAGATAGATATACATATATGAAACAAAGTGGAGACGAACGAAACCCATCGTTAATAATTTCTACCCAGTTTTCCTATTACGTTAAACGAAATATATTTATATTCATATTTCTTTATTTTCATTTATTTCCTTTTATACAATCAAAAGTTTAACCATAAGAACATCGTGTTACCTATGAAAGTAAATGGATTTACGATCTATGGAGGATAGAATCAAAGACCTTCGAAAGAAATTGACTAGTTCTGTAACTTAAAGGGATGCTTCTTAAGCTCTTTTAAACTTACTGTAAGTGAGAAAAACTCTAAGATACTTAACGATAGTCGTTTGTTCTTTTCAAATACTTCTTATAATACATTAGAAGTAACTAGAGAATTAAAAGAAAAAGAAAAAAAGTTAAGTTGAAAAGTACTGTGTTGTTTACAATGATTAATCAATTGAAAACAAAGGTGTGATTAATTATATTGAATAAAAAATGGCAAATATTTATTATAATACTGCGCGTACATCGAAATAGTGAAAAGGAAAGAAAAAAAATGATTTACGAATAAAATGATCAGAGGGATATATTATTTTGAAGAAGACAAAAAAAAAATATAACATTTCTCATAGAGGAATTAGAATGATTTAGTGGCTAGTCTTTGATTCCATTTTAGGTGAGCCGTGTTCTTGTTACAGACAGTGATGAATAGTTTTGCCTCTTCAACGCGTACACCTTCATATAATGTATCCAGCTAACAATCGAGAGCATGATCACAATGTTCACGATAGATTCAATACGTTTAATTCTACAGATTCGTCAATGTTATATGAATCCTATTTGCTCGTCTCTCTTTCAATGCCATTAATGAATTTCCTTTGCTCTGATTGTCATTAGAAATTATAATTGGTATCGTTAATGTAAATCGCGTATTAATAATTTATCATTTTCCTCACTTTAATAAGAGCATATTATAAATGTGTCAATTGTGTCCTTTCACGAAAAATGAATTTATCGAAAATTCCCTTTTTGCGTGTAATATAATACATTGATTTTAAATGAATTTTCCTACACATTCGCGCATTAATCGATTGAAATTTTCTTTGTATTAAAATAAATGTTTCAAATCTGTCGTATAAAAATGACTTAACGTTATCAAAAATAGAAAATTCACAAATTCTAGATGATTCATATAAGACATACGAGTTTCACAAATGGAGCATAATGAAGAAACTAATCAGATGCAATTCAATTGAAATTTAATATCCGTTCGGTAAGTTCCGAAACAAAGTGAATGACGGTGTTTGAGTTAGAACGAAAAATGAGAAACAACTTTAATCCTCTTAACGTTAGTTTCAATGCGATAGTAGAAGCAAGTGTTACGGGAAATGAACATACTTTCGTTTTACTATGTTTGAATCTAATATCCGGTCGAGTTTGAGTAGTTTGAATTATAGGAGCATTAGTCAAAAAAAAAAAAAAAGAAAATGAGAGAGAAACAGAACTAAAATAGGATTATTTTGGTCGTGCATGTTATCGCATTTATTTTAAACGATGTTCAACCTCCTCCTCTCCCTCTTATTTATGAAAATTAATAGAATAATAGTAGAAAAACTCTGAACTTTCTATAAATGTATGTATGTATATACAAGAGAAGGAAAGCAAGAGAGAGAATGAAATAAATAGAAGAGTTTTGATTTGCTATTCTATAAAGTTCTGTAACTTTTAACTTTAAAATTATGTCATTCGTCGAAGGTTGCATTTTTAAAGTATAGCCGAAAGACTTAAGATTTAAGTACTCAACTCTTTCCTTCCTTCCTTCGTTATTATTTTCTTGTCTCTATATTTTTCTGCATATTTTTTTTCTGTGTTTCCTTTCCTTTACGATTTACTCAAGTAAAGTTCATTTTCTTGCAAACCCCCCCGTATGAAACTTGGATCCTATCCATAGAAGTTTGTTAATCTTATGGATCGTGCGGAACGATCTTCACTAGAGTAAAGTAATCTAAAACAAGCCGATTGTCTGTAGTAAGTAGTTTGAATAGATTGAGACATTATCTTTGTTATCCCCCTCATATGTTTCATCTCATTTTTACGTCAAATAAATTTGCATCGAGATCTTCGATGAATTTTTATTGGAAAACTAAAATAACAATTATTTACGTTCTTCTCAGTTTGTAATTACAAACAAAGGATATATTTATACATGCATTCGTATATATTTTCACGATGTCATCGGACGTATTAAATTTACTTAATATAAATTCGACTAATTTATCCTGGGCTTTTCTCTCCCGAAGGACTTAAATTTCGTAGGAGGGAAAATTTATTATTGCATTAGGCGATTAATTTGAAATAATGAATTTTACATCGATTTCTCGAACGGTATATAATTTATTGGAAAAATAAAAAAATGAGAGAAAGAGAGAGAGAAAGAAGAAAGTAAAATTTAAGCTTCTGTATAATATACAAGTAAACAATAATAAGATATAATATTAATTTTATTTATAGTATTATACAGAAAAATGATTAAAATGTTTAAAAGTCTCGATCTCCCCTAATGGATTTTGTAAATAATCTGTTCTAATTTGTAATTTCTCTTCTCGGTTAAATTGCAGCTTGGTATTTAATTAGAATTAGATTTTATTGTTAGGAAAATCTCGTTAGGGTTGAGATTGTCTATGTCTCTCTTTCTCTTTTTCTTTATTGCGGTCACGTCAACAAGTTCATTCAAATTGTTCATCTGGAATAATTTAATTAAAGTTTCCTTGAATTTTTGAAGCAAAACAGAAATAGAGTTTTTTTTTTATAGACAAAAAATAGTTGTATATATATATGTGTGTATATTACCATTAAAGCATGAAATTAGTTAATTTATAAACTAGCCATTAACCTATGGAATAATTATATCGATCTATTAAAATATAAAATAAGGTATAATTGCATATTGAAACCAGGTAATGTAAAAAATTTACAAGACACAAATAGAATTTAAAGTATAATATTAAAAAATTTGATCCGTTGATTGGATCCGATAAAACACCATGACTAACAGAACATTTGTTTGTAAAGTACAGGAAGAGATAAGAACAGATTACTACGAACATTGTTCTAGAAAGAAAAAACAAACTTTAAAAACAGATCCAATTTCAATCTCATACTTTAAATACTCGCTTATCGTGAATTCATATTTACCTATTTATTTTAAACAACACAATTAAGTAAAAATGTAATGTATAATATAATATTCTTTTTATATGTTTTTCTTTCCTAAAACGCTTAGTTTTTCATATATTATTTAATTATTTCATGAATTAACTGAGCTATTATACACTTTGACAACAATATAATATATACAATATCATAGGTTGAAATATGGAAGAATTTTTACCTTTAATTAAATGATCTACCGCTGGTATCTCGGTGTCCATTTATGAGAAAATTTACATTTAAATGCATCTCTACTCTCATATCCGGTCCTTGATCGCATCTGCTGCATCCACAGAAACTCAAATCATATGGTTCCACGTTATACATTCTTCGACGATAGCAATAGGATCGAGAAAAATGTCATTTCTATCAATAAACATTGCTTAAAAAAAAAATGTAAAAAATCGACCAAAACTTACGAATAATTATAATATAATCACGAATCAAATATAATAACAAAATCTTATCTCGAAAAACATAAAATATTATTAAAAGATTAAAATTAGATAAAAAATTACAGAATAACGTAATCCTGGTTTTTTCTATAAAATTGCAAAAAAATAAACACTTGTCAATCGTCGTTCTATCCTAACGTTTTACAATTAAAAATAAAAATAGAACAAAAAGAAATACAGAAAACGTATAATGCAAATTGCAGAGAAATTCGGCTAGTTGATTTTCTTTCTTTTTATTTGATATTAACTTATTTTACTGGTTGCTTCTACAAAGATCGATTATCAAAAAGGGTGAAAATAGTAATTCGATCTCTGAGTAAAATAATACTAGAGCTAAGGTCCAACCGAATGTAGATACGCGCGTATACTGAAGGTACTCGTTGGAGCGAGGGCGCCGGCTTCAACCATTTCAACCCCTCTTTCGTTCCAGCATCCAGAGTGCCACGCGCGTTTCCTATCTTCTTCTATCACATTCATTCGCGTTCTACTTGCATTTATCTCTTTCACTCCACCCCCACTTTCTTCTCTTTCTCTCTTTCTATCTTTCTTTTTTTGTCTTTGTCTTTATCTTTTTGTATTTTTTATTAGCGTCGTTGTAAAATAACAGTAATGAATTCGTTACGGATACGATTCGTCACAGTTAGATACTAGCTTGCTACTGAGCGTTTAGATTTTACTATTCTTTTTTCTATTTTCTCAATCTCTTTTTCTCTTTCGAACGAGATATCGTAATCTCAGTGACAGGATGTTCTTTGCCATTACATACTAGTTTTATCAATTGTCAAATGCAATATAAACCTAACAATATCTATTTGATATTAATAAGTAAAACAATAGTTGCAGTATTAGTATTATTCTCTTTTTTAAATCTTTCTTGAATAGAAAGAAAAGAACTGGATAAAAATTTATCATAGTCTTTTGCATTTTTTTCCAAAGTAAAAAGATAATTGATTGCATGGAATGTCACTATCAATATTTTCTTTTTTTTCCATTTGGCAAATTTAAAAGAATAACTTTAATAATTACCTAAATGCAGACAAAAAATCAGAAATTTTCAATGAATTACGTGGTTACTAGAACGTTCGATTCGTTTCTACGACAAAGGAAGAATCCACGAGGGGAGAAATTAATTTTGAAAGCATATATTTATAATTAGCAATGTAATTATTGAGAAAACGTATCGAAGGTTGGTTCACGCTTAATAATTTAGCTACCGCTTTCATATATGACACAAAGTAATCAATGCGTAAAATCTAACAATAGAATTTCTGTTTCAGGATGAAATTTTTGTATATGAAATTAATGAGTTGTCGGACTAATTGAAGAAAAAAAAAAGATAAAATGAAAAAACTAGTGAATTTTACAAAATTTGTTTAACTAAATTAAATTGAAAGCAAAATGTGAAACTTATTTTTTCTTTTATATTTTTAACGAATATCAAATATCCAAAAAAGTACGCGTTTTCTTTTATTTTTATATGCATACGTTTTCGAAAATTAAACATTCCTATTCCAATACTCAATTGTAGCGTTGTACAACGTAACAGGAAAAAAATCACGAAACATGTAAATACATAATTAACGCTTATCATTAATTATTTTCTAATAAATATCTAACGAACGTATTTTAAATCCTAATTATAGCAATTTCTCCTTGGTTTTGATTTTACGCTTGGAATATGAAACGTACACATTTATATGGTACTTTTATTACAATAAATAAAATAATTAAAAAATAACTTATATTATTTCATTGATAATCTCGTAGGATAATAATTAATGTTGTTATATTAATATTGTAAAAAGAACACGAAAAAATAATATTGAAAATTATTACAATAAATATTCCCTTATTCGTACGATTGACTATATAGAATCTTTAAACATTAAACTTTACATATTATCGAATAAATAATGCTCGAACGTGTATATATTATGTAAACATGGAGCACGTAAAATGCAAGGCGAAAGTACATAACAATATAAATGAAACAATCCAAATATTTTCAGATTATATTACTCTTTTGTTTCCATGCATTTATTTTTTATTCATTATTCGCACGCATTATTAAAATACTTAATGGTTTTGTACAAATCATTTATGTACCCGGTATGGAAATGTGTACTCAATTATTATTTATTACTATTATTATTATTATTATTATATTATTACGATGGGATAGAAAAGACACACATATATATATTTTAAAAATAATTAACTATCAAAGGAAATATAAGAAAAACTTTTAAATTCGATTAAACGAGATCGATCACTCTCTTACGTAATAAAC
Source organism: Polistes dominula (assembly GCF_049000335.1). Classification (NCBI taxonomy): domain Eukaryota; kingdom Metazoa; phylum Arthropoda; class Insecta; order Hymenoptera; family Vespidae; genus Polistes; species Polistes dominula. The sequence goes on along the minus strand of NW_028301164.1, from coordinate 4,560,502 downwards.
ATGTTTATGTATCAACAAAGAGAGAACACGCTAGCATAATTAATCTTACAAATTCTTAGCAACTTATCGTTTTCATATTCTACGATGCAACGATGTAAACCTCGTTAAGAATTTTCGTTTTACAAAGAAAAGTTGTTAAATTGCACCGCAGAGACAAGGGAAAATACTTTGAGACGAAGTCAAACTCTAACGTAAAATTATTCTTATTTAATTACAAAATGACGTAACTTCATTTTTATAAAGTAACAACTTAAGACGAGGGAAATAACGAGACGACAAATTTCATCGAAACGAACGAACGAACCAACTAACGAATAAAAGTATTAAAAAAAAAAGAAAAGAAAAAGGTCAATCGTGTTAGAAAATTATTTGCCGAACGCAGCTGATTAAAGATTTTTCATCGGACTTTACAACTTGAACGTGAAATTCAGCCTCTCTGGTAATCAACGAACGTACTCTAAAACTTAAGAAAAGAAAAAAGAAAATGAGAAAAGAATCATTTCCCCTTTCTGTAATAGAAAAAAAAGAAATGTAATAATGAGAACAAGTATTTCGTTTCTTTGAAAAATATGTCACGTCGTGCAATATGCGGTCTCTTTAAACTCCCGTCAACAAGAGAATAAGCGGTAAAAGACGCGAAAACTTAATTACGTGCAAAATTGTAAAGCTCCAAGTTGAAACTTTAACGCTCGGATACTTCGTTGCAGTTCTTTTTAAAGTGTGGCCGCAACCGGAAGAAGGTTCTCTAACGCGAATCAAGTTTCTCATGTATGTATTATAAATAATCTTTCCACGAGTCTCGAATGTTATCCAAAATTAATGAATTAAAATATTCACGTTTATTAAATTTCTAATTTATTCCCTTTTTTATCTATAATAAATTAAACTTAAAATAATAACAATAATAATAATAATAGTAATAATAATAGTAATGTAATACGTAATAATAGAATGTTAATTAAATATCGATTAGTTGCTCGTCAACGTTTCTTTTTTTTTTTTTTTTATATAAATCTTTCATTTTCGTTGAAAAATATTATTTCCCCATATTAAAATTCATTTTCTAAAATATCACATTTTAGGTAATTCTTAACGCGAGCGTTGCAGGCACACGGAAATTTTTATTTTGTTTTATCAAATACACATTTTCTTCATAAATTAAATATGTTTTGTAAATATGAAAAAATGTGGATGCGTAAACGTAGTCACCGTTGTTTTTTGAATCTTATGCTAGGACACAAGATACCAAACGTAAACTATAAATGAAATACAATTTTTTCGAGTTAAACTTTATCATGTTATATGTGCAGAGAGTTAGCAGCATTCCCCAGAGAATTATTAAAAATATAAATATAATATTTAACTAATAATATATATTTATATATATGGTATTTTCACAGCGTTATGTTGACATCTCTGTAAAAACAAAAAAATACGAAACAAAATGTATTTTTTTTTCTATCTTTCTGTCGAGTAACTTGAAGAATTATTTTTTTGATTCCCCATGATTTGAATTATATTGCATGGAAACGTATCCTTGTAATATCTCTTTATATTTGTATTCCATGAATTCATCATACTTGCTCGCTATGCTTTCTTCGTTATTTTCAGTTTCCGATCTGTCATGCGTCTACCAATTAAGCTCCATGATGTAGATTTATCTCTGAGCTTGCTTTCCGAGTTTAGCCACAAGCATAAATATCAGTTGAATCTAAAATGAAATGAACAAAAATTTCATTCCCTTCTTTTACTTTGCGAAAAAATGACAGGAAACCGATGCGTTCGTTTGATTAAAAAAATTTAGAAGCTCTGTCTAATGGCAACTAACACATATTAATATTTAAAAAACAAAGGGTTTTTTTTCTACAAGAAACATCATTTTACAAAAATAGGAGAAAAAAAATACGTGCTGTCTTCGCAATTAAATAACTCGTTTGATCAATTAACAAATTATTTTTTCGCATCCGCTAAAAACACAAACATAAAGAAATAGAAACTCGAATGGATCTAATTTAAAAGAAATTATCTTTTACAGGAATAGCATTGATATTGGTTATATATGATATCCTGATGCAAAATCAAACCGATTAGCTTGATTGATGGGAGCTTGACATTACAATATCGATTGAAGCGGCCATCAAGAGCCATCCGTACACATTGCATATACTACAAATATATACTATATATTGATATGCATACAAACTCAGAACTTGTACATATATAAGTTAGAGTATGTTACTTAGTATTATAACAAATAATCGCACTATTAATAATCCGCATTCTAATATCTGTATCGATTTGTAATGTATAGTAAACGAATCATTTTTACAAACGTAAATTATAATCTAGTATATGAAAATGTAACTTTGAAGAAAAAGAAACTATGATCATTTAAATAAAATTTTTGACAAAAAATGATCTTTTTGACTAGTAATGTCACACAAAAGTATCAAAGAAAAGTAGAAAAGATGATAAATAAATAATATCTCGAACGTCAAAAGTTCGTGCTACTTTTTAAAAGAGCATCAACAATAATAAAAAAGCAAGAAAGTTGCTGAACTTGTCCCGACACCTTACCGAGATCGTTTAGTTACGTTCAAACATTCCTCAGTTCTTATGCTCGTTCTTTATCGGTTAGACACTTTGAACTTTGGAGTTATCTTACGAGAAAAGCTAGTTTCTCTCTTTCTCTTTTACTTTAGCGTAATACTTAGAAATAATTTTATCTTCTCTCTCTCTCTTTTATCACCCTCGTGAGCTGGAAGAAGAAAATGAAGAAACGTCATCGAGTGTAACTCAAAGTAAGATCTTTGTTTCGATACCTCGACTACTTTTCAAAGTTTTTCTTTCTCTTTTTTTTTCTTTTTCTTTCGCGTTCTCCCTTTTCTTTACGTATATATTGCTTTATATATTTTTCTTTCTTTTTTCTTTCTATTTCACATTCATATGCCCAACGTAATTCATCAAAACTCTCGTCCCACACAATACACGAATTTTCTCAACAGTCCTGTGCCGCTTCTGATAAACGACGAAAATTTTTCATATAACAAAAAGATAGTCATAGACCATTCCTACAAAGGAAACATTGCTTTCAGTTTTTTCGAGTATACTTCTTAAAGTACGATGAAGAGAAAGTTAAAAGGGAAAAGAACAATAGATATTCTAAATGTCGGAAAAAGTATGAGAAGATTTAATTCTTAATGCAAAAGTCACCAGTTAATTTATACTTTATTGTGTTTTAATTTAACTAACGTCAAATTATCTGTTTCTATTGTATGATATTGAAATTTATAGAAAAACTTATTTAAGATATGTCATTAGGTTTGAATATCTAATATACAACTTATTTTATATGTAAACATTGTTAAAATTTTAATATTCTACAATATTAACTTATCTCATTTATATCCTTAAAATAATGTCTTTACATTGACAATCATGATCTGAGATCCTCAAAAGGTCAAAGAGAGATGATACGACAGTTAGTAGTTGAGTTGATTCTGCTGAGATGAGTTCGTAGATCGATTCATTCGTAAAGTTTCGAACGCTGTGGAACTTTCTCGACTAAGTTCTACTGGTCCTTTAAAGTGGCCCTTGTCACCGATATTTTCACTTTAAAAGCTCCGTGTTAAATATCAAGTGAAAATTTTATTACGAAATTAGGTAAGACTCGTCGACAAAACTAAATTTATCTAATTACCAACGAAATAATTAGTAACTCGTTAAACTGACTTATATACTTTTTTTTGTCGACAACTTTCATTGGATAATTCTATTTTCGATTTAATCATTCAAATAATAAATAATCATTATAGTTAATTAATGTACTTTTTCCTTCTTTTTTTTTTATCTTGTTCTTAAACTCCAACAATAACGAGGGTATCAAACAAGCAATTTTATCAAAGCAAACCACCATGAAGGAAGTTTATCTCAGGAGGATAAGAAGAATAGGAAGATGAAAGAAAAGAAGAAGAAGAAGAAGAAGAAGAAAACCTTCTATAATATTGCTCGATATCTCTTTTTACCAAGACATTCTCGTTCGCTTTCATGGACGATACTCTTGCTCGACCGCTTTAATCTCCTCGTCACTTCCGTGTCAGCATTTGCTATCACCATCTACCATAACGGAATTGCATGACAACCGCTGTGGCAGGACGTCTAAATAGTGTCACATCCTTGTGAATTTCTTAGACCCACCTGAGCCTTTAAAGCGAATTTTGCACTATATATATACATATCTCTCTCTTTCTCTGTCTCACATTCCTTTGACGTCAAATTTAAGTATTATATCCATAAAGTTTTTGATCAAAAGAAAATATCTATTACGGTATTTTTTTTATTTATTATTTATTCGTTCATTTTCTCAATATTTTATATTTTAAACGACACTAGTCTATATTTAGTAAATTTTCTATTAAAAACTCAAATATAGCACGGCATAATATTAATTCAAATTATGTTAGAATTTTGAATCAAAAATTTGAATATATAGTGTTGTTTATTTAAATATAAAATATTAACAATTTAGTGAAAAAGAAAAAAAAACCGAACAAAAGGAGTCGTCGACCAACCCCTTTTCTGAATATTAAAATTTTCTAAAAATAAATCGTAAGTGAAATCAATAAGAAGATAATCCAATTAACGGAAGAGAAAGGATGACCTTTTTTCTTTTCGATTAGCTTTGTAAAGATTTATCTAAAATAAAGAGGGATAAGAAATGTGGGTGTTAGTTGAAGCTCATTCCCAATGGGAAAGTACGATATTGAACTGTCGCCTGGTCCCTTAGTTTCTTGAAAATACCCTTCTCGTTGTTTAAACGAGTCGATCGAATGAGATGTCGAGGAGTCCCTTTATTGGCTTTGAAAATTTTCCATGAATTCAAATTTATGTATTTTCACGAAATTATTCCACACAATTCCTTTTTTTATAAATATTATTTCTATCTGTTTCTTTACCTTTTTAATTTCTTTTTAAATTTTTTTACAGTAGTCTAACTAATTATTCTCATCCGAACTTATAATATGATATTGTAAAAAATTGAAGAATCGTTTATAATACGATTTTATTCTTTTACAGTGAACTATTATTCCCAATATCAATTAATCACGTACATACACTACTTATTAATGTTAGAACTATTTACGCACGCATGCACATTTCTGAACAATGCTAGGATCTTGAATTTCAAATCAATACATATTCATACATCTGATATATATCGTACAAACACTATAATGCATACTATCCTGTAATCTCTTATAATAATGAGAATAAGATATTTCAATATTTTGTTTCAAAAAAAAAAAATAAAAAAAAAAACAATATGTTCGTTCATTTATGATAGTAGATTACGTTTGGCAAAGTGTTCGTTTTACAACAGTCGTTCGATGTATAATAAAAATAAGAGTAAAACGTTAAAAGTTAAAATACAGGTCATTCGCATGAATTTCCTTTATCATCGAGTTTTAGCGACTTTAATAACAGAATCGTTACAATAGTACCCGTCTTTTTGATGTTTCTTAAGTTGTCGCCAGAAAAGTAATAAATGCAGAAAGAAAGCGAAATTACGTGACGTTCATTTATCAGGACGTTTTATCTAGCAGCTAATCGCATAGCTTTTAAAATGGGAGAAAGAGAATGAAAATAGGAAGTCAAAGTTAAAATCCTTCGGTGTTACATTATTTCAGAAGAGTTCTGGAGTTTGTCCATGTGTAGCGTGTTCGAACTCGTAAAAAAATAATAAAACATCGAAAGAGAAAGAAGAAGATAAAAAGGAAGAAAATAAAAAGAAAATTGTTATTAAACAAAAATATGAAGATAGGATAATAAGTTTTCTTGGCAGATCCAGTTTTAAGCTTCGCCATTAATGACGGTTCACCTTGTTATTAGTCTAAGGAATAAATACACGTTATGCTTCGTACGCAAACTTTCATTTACATAATTCATATACTTACAACTTATGCAGTTTAAAATTACGATAGATAATAATTTATCTAATGGAGAATAATTATTTCATAGAGAAACAAATGTTTATGTAAAAGATTTGAAATTACTTTCAAAGTGGGATAAATAAACCAAATTCGGTGTTACTTTTTATTCGCTTTTTGTGTTGATAGAACTTTTTTCTTTTCGTATTGCACGATCTCTCAGCACCATAAATTTATTCTCTCTATGAAATTTCTATTGTTTACTCTTATAGTTAGTTTTTCATTTTGATTTTCTTCTTTCTTTCTTTCGATTTTTATTCCTTTGTTTTTGTTTATTTGTTTGATATCATATAAAAAGACAGAAAAGTTTATATTTCACATATCTCATCCGAGTTAGATCGTTTTCTAGTTGAACTTTATTCCACCAAGAGAATTCTTATGCTTTTCTTTTTACTGAATTTTTAACAACGCGAAAGACGTACGGAATTTAAATCGATAATGCGCTCTACGGTTTGTAAATTTCCGAATATCTTGTATTTTTATCTTGCTCCCCCCGCCCCTACTCCTCTTATTTCTTATAGAAAGTTACCGAATAAATATTTTAACTGTCACACTCCTTTAAAGTTTACATTTCAAGTATATATCTATAGATTGTATATTTTTTTTATCTTTTTATTTTACAAATAATCAAAAACATAAAAGTGGAATGAAAAAAGAAAAAAAAGAAAAAACATAAATGAGATAAGCTAAGAATTGTATTTACTCGTTTAATGTCTGTCGGATGCAATAATGTACAAAGAGAAAAGAAGTGTAAGAGAAAACATTTTTATCGGGAAAACTAATGTGTCTATTGTTTAAAAAGATTATCTACGATTATTTTAATCTTTCTTTTATTCTTGTTTTCTGATGTCGAGGAAAAGAAAAAAAAATGAAGTCAGATAAATTTACTAGCTTGCTTGGTTGGTTGGTTGGTTGGTTGGTTGAATCTCGCAGCAAACCATTTCAAACGCGATAATATCTTAGGTAAGTTATAGAAGACACCTGACAAGATGGGAAAATACAATAGCCAATAATAAATACTGGACATATGGCAATAAAGTTCATCGACTATGTCGCTTTATGATGAGCTATTATTTCTCTCGTTATCAGTTTTGTGTAAGTAAATGGCGCGGCTCTTTATTAATGATCTTAGCTTTGACAACGTTAAGGTACGTGACGATGAACGACCGGATAAGCACTTTTCTGGCTTATAATACATTATTTTTTTATACATTATATACATTTAACCTATAATATGAAAAAGGTTTTACGCAATCGAAATTTGTACCGATGATTTTTCGAATATCCCACATTTTTTTCTCGTATGATAGAAACAAGAAAAATAAAAACACATCCTTTTGAGATGTCTGTCATAAATATTATAAGAATAAAAAAAAAACAAGTAGATCCATTATAGTCTTAAATCTGAAACAGAAATGTTAATAAATTAAACATTTTATTAACAAACATATTTAAAATCTTTTGTAAATCTGTGCAAATATTCAATGTTATATTTAGTGTTTATATGTGTGCCTTCAGAAATGCATTTATACATATATTATAAAAAGCAGGAGGAGAATCAAAAAGGTTTGTTGTTAAATCCAACGAAGAGAGATCACCTGTAACAAAAAGAAAACTATATTAATTATAGAATCAAGTGAGATACAATAGCCTAACATATGAATCGTCCAATTCGTAGATGTACTTTTCAATTGAATTCTCTATTTATTTTTATCAAATCTCTATCTATTATTGCAATAATTTTAAATTTAAACGCGTGATTTTATATTTACATAAAAAAAATATATTAAAAAAAAAGAGGAAGGAAAGGATATCAAGTTACTAAAAAAATATATCTATTAATTATTATAAAATACTTTTAAACTGCATTATATAGAGTAAAAATTACAAATTTAATATAATACGATCACAGTTAACAATCTTAAAGACAAAAAAAGAAATGAGAGATTACTTTAATATTCAAAAAATGATAATTAGACTTCAAAATATAATAATAAGGAAATTTAAATTTTTTGACTCGAACTAAATAAACACATCTGCATCTTTTTGACGATATAGACAAGAATTTGGTGTCCCAAGGAGATGGAATGGTCCATCATCTCCAATTACAACTAGAAATTAATGACGAGCAAAAAAGTAAAACAATAAAATATAAAATATGACTAGAGAGCCATTCTCTAAAGGTTCGAACTTGCTGTTGAACCTTTGAAAAATAACTCGTAGTCGAATAGTTGCCCTCTTGAGCCACAATTAAGTGGGGGCCTCTTCGGCATTAAGCCTCTTCTTTCTTCATTTCATGAAAACTGCATTTGGACATTTCCTACGTGCGACCAAGATAAGATCTTTCATACTAAGTTTGCAAATGAACTCGTATTTTTTTATGATTCAAATTCTCAATTATTACAAAATTAATTTACATTTCGCATTCACTTTTCTCTTTCGTGGACCATCAATGAACTTAGATTTCATTGATCATACACGAGAACATTTAATCGAATGTCCAAGCAGATAATGATTTCCCTCGATGACCTAATAACACTTCGCACTTTTAACGTCGAGTAATAAAACCGAATTGAAAAAAAAGTGCAATAAATGCAATGCATTTTTTTGCAATACTTTGTTATATTTATTTATATCAAATATTTCCAGCTGTAAGACGAAATCGCGATGGTGCGTAGTGCTAATCCAGAAATACTTAAAACTAAGTATCAAATGCATCAAAGAATTTGCTAATTTGATTCGACTCTATCTCGCTCGAGATAAAATCGAAGTAGAAATGAATCTTTCAAATGGTTGCAAATGCCTTTGAATCATGATACATAATAAAGATTACAGAATAGTCACAAAATAAATTAACAAATCAAGCATAATTGAATGAGATGACAAAATTTTGTAACAATTCTGTATAAACCAGGAGGCGGAATTTCCACTCCGGAGTGGAAGTAAGAAGTCTAATGCCTTTCCTGGATCCTACCTACTTAAAATTAAAGTTTTCACATTCATTCAAAGAAGTATGCTACCTGCCTGCCTATTATCCATATTTTTACCCCTTTTAAGAAAAAACATTCATACCCACCCACTCACTCCACGGTTCTCACACATACCACCAGGGTGCAAAAGCCTAAACTAGAGAGCATGCCCCGGGGCACCTCCGACACCCTAGCTCAACCACGTTTTCTAAACTTATATGCTAATGGGTATACGTACGTTTTGCTGAAATCGACTGCCAAGGCTAATGATTATTGCATAAAAAACTAAAGCAAAAATACAAGTATACACTAGTATATATATATATATATATATGCATACTAGTAATATACAAGTATATCAAAGTTTCCACAAATAAATGCAGTAACTCTACTATGCAAACGATTATCAAAAAAATGAGAAATATTTAATATAAATATAAGAATGAAGATAGATATGTAGAAGTAATGCTTTAAGTATTTAATGATGTATTAAATGAATAAAAACATATCGCGTAACGATGTACAATACACACTACCTAATACGCACACACAGGTGTAAAGTACATCGTGCAATCACTAGCACAATAACAGCCGCCAATAGGGGAAAAAACTAAAACTAAACCCACGCTAACTGTTCCTCACCCATACGTGTAACACCTGGGCACACGCATAGATGAGAACGCAGAAAGTATGGGGGGAGAAACGGGGGATTAGTATATTAGAAGCTGAAAATCCTGATCTAAAAAATATGATTAACACATATATAAATATATCAAAAGATTTTAATAAAAATTCATCTAAACGGGCTAAGGACTCTACAAGTCATTTGGTGAATAATGACTTAAACAAGCGAATGAAAAAAAAAGTTACCCCATATGAAACAATTATAGTTTCGAGGTAAGGATGTATTAAAAGACTCTACAATAATGATGGATATTTTTTGCAAACCTCGGACGACTCCTTTCATTAAGTTGGCTGTTCTAATGAAAGAACTGGGCTTTAAGCCACCACTTAATTGCCAGAATCTATCCGTCGCGAATGAGTTTGTCTTCTTGCTCATTTATTTAAAATATCAAAATCTTGATATATCAAAATAAATCTCTATTAGATAAACTGTGTACGAAGCAATGCATGTAAGACATTTATTACATGCTTTCCAGGACGAAAACGAGTAAATTAATGTTCGATTTCATCACTACTAACCACGAACAAAACACGTAATAAAAAAGAGTGTGCATTTATTAATTGCATTATTAATTAAATGAAATTAACCGATGAGACAAGAAAACCTATCCTGAACTAATAATAAAACATACAACAAAATATACAATTTTCATGAGTAACTCCTAAAAAGGAATTACTCATGTGCTCGTCAATAATTTATTTAAATAATTACAACCAGTAACTCGTGCCGATTTGGACCTTTCATCCTCGGCATGATTGAGCACTGGAGGGACTTTAAATAAAAACTCACGGTTTAAGAAGTTCTGCGATGGCTCCAAAACACTCCGACTTCGCAGCAAGTATTATAGTCTGACGATGGAAGATATTACTCGATTTGCCATTGAAGAAGATCCATCGAAGAATTCATCCAACATCTTTGAAAGGAAGAGAATCCATGGTTATATCTGTAAAATAAAATAGAACAAAACGATAAGTTATCTGGAATATTATCCAAAATCATATAAAATAAAATCGAATAAAATGTAAATACAAATGAATACTTACAATGCACTCCAATGAGATGCAGCTCTATTGCACCATGGTGATGCACCTCGCGTGAATCTAAAAACGCGGTTTATACGAAAATAAGAAACTATAGATGAGTTTCTTATCGCGATACCGAAATTTTATTATACGACGAACAACACTGACTCTAATTCGCGTTTGATTTTAACTTATTACTCGCCCGATCACTAATTCTAGACTGCACTAATTCAAAGACTGCATTGCTCGCAGTCAAATGCAATAACAAAAATTTCACTCCTGGTCACTTCACATGGGCCATTCGTGCACGATTGTAATCTGAAACTAAAATAAAAAACAATACTATTAATATCATTACTATTACAGAAAATCATTAAAATTTTTAAGGAATTATTTAATACAAAAATATACTCACTTTAAATCTTTATTGATGAATGCACAATGAGTCTCCTATCCTTAGGATGACGATGAAAATGCACAAATAATGACTATAAAATTGCATTACATGTAATTAATTCAATTAACACTAGATTTATGGACTGAGAAAATTTGATTCATTTCAAACTTTTTTCTACATATATATATATATATAAAATACAAATATTATTATTTTTTAAATATATGTTAATTTTTAATGCTGTAATGAAATATACATAAATATTAATTCCTCTCCTTTACTCAATTTTTCATTTAAACAATGTATGTAAATTTTTAAAAAATAGTGAACAAATCTAGTGTTAAACGAATTTCTAAATGAATTTAATTAATAAAATGTGAATACCATTCCAACGATGATCTGAAACACAAATAAAAACAAAATTATATAAATCGTTGTTATATAAAAGTTACAATAGTTATTGAGAAAATGTTTAATACAAAAATTGACTTACGTTTTTTCTTCATTGATGAATGCACGATGGGTCTCCTACCCTTAGGATGACGATGAGCACATGTTTAAACCGAATAAAAGAAACTTGCGAGTTTCTTAACCGAGCAAACGAAACTTTAACATACGACGATCAACACTGAATTTACTTGTCGACTTTTTTATATTTTATTTTAACACGATGCAACACACGAGAACCTCATTGCCTACGCGCTCGATTGCAATGATTTTCTGAAACATAACAAGAAAAAGAACAATTAATATCATTGTTGTAATAAAAATCAATTGAAATTATCATAGAAATGTTTGATAGTAAAATATACTTACTTTTAGTCTTCGTTGATGACTGCAGGATGGGTATCCTACCCTTAGGATGACGACGTATAAAATAAAATGAAATAAAATATCTGAAAAGCTAAAACATACTAAAGACTATATTACAACATTTCCTGTAAATCATTTCTGAAGGCAGGGCACACATTAAAACCATTGAATATTTTTGATAAAATATTCAATGGTAAGTAGAAAGAAATAATCTAATAATCTATGAGAGTTGACATAATTAAAAGTTAAAGTTATTAAATATTTGTGAAATTGATAAAAGTATGCAACTATTTGCTTGCTAAATTACATACCAAGTATGTAATGTTAGTAAAAATGTTAATTAAAAATCTTTAAAGTTGTCTAAATAAAACAGTAATTGTATCAGCAAACTCAATAACGAGTAACATAAAAAATAAACCAGTTTTTATACCATTCTATGCAATGAAAAGCTTTTTAAACTATTAAAATCAAAACGTTCACGTTAAAAATAAAATTATTAAATAATTAAATACGCCTCATTTTCGTTTATGTTGTCTCGTTGAAGGATAGAAGACAAATACGAAGTACGTTACTACGTAACCTTAGTAATGGAGATCTTGGGAGTATCGAATGTTCGGCAATTATACCTAAGTTACCGGCTGTTTACGTTTTGTCGTCAGCTTCAGAAATTCCTGGAAATAAAAATACACATTTATAATAACCTATGTGTCGAGTGTATTGTTTTCTTATTCTTCCTCTCTCTCTCTCTCTCTCTCTCACTCCTTCTCTCTCACTCTTTCTGTAGTATTTCTATATGCTTATATGCTTATATTTAAAAGAAATAATGCTCACCTCGTCATATATGGAGAAGATAAAAAAAGTTGCCACAAGGTTAGAAGATTAGTGAATTCGTGTTATAATTCTTCCCATGTTAAGAAAGCTAAAAGAAAGTAAAATATGAAACACATATAAAAATTATGCATGTAGTATGCATTTGATATATAACATTCGTTATATATAATTTAATATGTAACAGGAAGGTGTACGTTAGATAATTAATTGAAACAATTACCTGAAATTAACGGGATAACAAAATCCGCTGCAACAAGTATATAGATGACTGATTAAAAAGTTCGAAAGATTCGCCATATTGATGCGCATAAAACAGGCGCATAAGACTGGCGCGAAAATACTGCATGCGCGAAAATGATGCGCAGTAGATTTTCTTTCCACCTATAATAAAAACAAATTTCGAATGATTAAAAATACGATATAGAAGCATAAAAATTGTCAAAATATACTCAAAAAATCCAAATTGATCCTTTTATCCTTTATATATTATAATAGAAAGGTGTAAACCTTACAAAATATCTTTTAATTACCTGATCTTAACGGGACGATGACACTCCGATGTGTTCTCCACGAAAGACGCCATGAAACTGAAGAATTCGGACGAAAGCTTGGCTGTGATTGGCTAATTCATTTTTTGACCATGAAAAGGGTCCTCACAGCTTCTTACACGGACAGAATCTGACCTTCTTCATGACCACGCTGGTCAAACTACATATGATAATTTATTTATTAAATAAATTAAAAATCATTTCTATTTTTCTAATAAATGTACACAATACTTATAAATATTCTAAAAATAATGAATAGAATAAAGACAATGTAGACATTAAGAGATCTTTGTCGTTTTGCATAAAAGAATACAATCGTATAGAGGAGAATTGTCGATAGAAAAATGTCTAATATGAAATGTAGCATATGAAAGA